>NW_010230100.1:428-47648 GCF_000690775.1 Eurypyga helias | reverse complement strand
CTACACATGCGTACACACACACACATGCACACACACATTTCAACTATAGCTGGAATCAAAGATTACATATCAGTTTGCTCAACCAATTCAAAATTAAATTAAGAAAAAGGTCTTTTTCTCAGAGGAAAATAAAATTCCCCAGAAGTGGCAGCTATAATACTGCTTGGCTGCTTTTCATCTTTTCAGACTGGCTTGCAAATGTTTGTTGAGAACTGAGAGATGATATTATGCAAAACAAACAAACAGTCTTGACAAGGGATAAAACCTTATTACTTTCTCTGTTTCTTTCTTTTCTCTATGCTTTCTGGATAAAGATCATAATTATCAGAAACTGTCCCTAAATCCTGTGATACAATTTTGATTGAAACTATCAGCTTCCACTCTGTTTTTTACATTAAAGGGATGTAGTCCTTGAAGTGAAACTTGTCAGTATGGTGCTACAAACCTTTTTGGCAACCACACTTATCAGGAGCATAATACATATTTAAAGAGAACTGCTGTTCAGTTGCCTGCCAACCTCTCCTTGTATTCTGGCTTCCTTAAAACCTACATATCACTAGCAAATATATTCTTTATAGATTTTCATTAGAGCATCGGAAGTATATATTGTTTTTTTGGCAGGTGCTACAAAATGAAGTGAATAACTGTGCAAATAAAAAAAAAGTGCATATAAGTCTTATCAGGAGGCTACAACTTTGGCAAAGGTACATGGGACTACAAAAGGAAGACTGTGAAACAGATCTAATAATGTTTTCATCATCCTCACTGGCAGGCTCAGTAAGGGCAAGTCCATCAACTGAATGATTCCCAGATGTCAAAGTTACCCAACCAGGTGCTTATTACTAGAGCAGATGCTCTAAGTTAACAAGAGCAATGGAAGGTTTATGGCCCATTTTTACCTTGTTCACTAAAATAAATATAATAATGGACAGTAAGGCAGTAAAGTGATCATGCAAATCAGTTGGTAAGAGACTTAAAACAGAGCTTTATTAAAACAAAATAAACACCTTTACTGAGCAGGAAGTTGAATATGCAGCCACAATCTATGTGAAACTGCTTTGTCTGACGCTGCACAGAAAATACTTGTGTGAATTTAGTCAACTGCATGTTGTACATAAATGCACTCATTATTGACACAATGTACTATACACTGTACAATGTGACACTATACCCAGGAGAGGCACATCTCAAAAATAAAAACTGAAATGAAAGATGTATTTGTATAAAAACAATCATCATCAACTTGTGAACATTATCCAGTATGGAATTCTCCCTTAACAGAGAGATCAGAGGATCATAGTATCATAGAATCACAGAAGAGTTTGGGTTGGAAGGGACCTTAAAGACCACCTAGTTCCATCCCACCTGCCATGGGCAGGGACACCTTCCACTAGACCAAATCACTGTCCAGCCTGGCCTTGAACACTTCCAGGGAGGAGGCATCAACAACTTCTCTGGGCAACCTGTTCCAGTGCCTCACCACCAACGGCATGAATATTTTCTTTATACCTACCCTACTTCTACCTCCTTTCAGTTTAAACCCGTTACCCCTTGTCCTGTCACTACAGGGTCTTGCAACAAGTCCTCCTCCAGCTTCCTTGTAGGCCCCTTCAGGTACTAGAAGGCTGCAATAAGGTCTCCTTGGAACGTTCTCTTTTTCAGGCTGAACAACCACTGCTCTCTCAACTTATCTTCATAGGAGAGATGCCTTACCTCTCTGATCATCTTCCTGGCTCTTCTCTAGACTCAAAGGTCCATGTCCTTCCTAAGCCTGCAGCCTGAGGGCTGAACACAGTAATCCAAGTGGGGTTTCATGAGGGCAGAGTAGAAGGTAGAATAACCTCCCTTGACCTGTGGACCACACTTCTCTGGATACAGCCCAGGATACGGTTGGCTTTCTGGGCTGCCAGCGCACACTGCCGGCTCATGTCCAGCTTTTCATCCACCAGTACCCCCAAGTCCTTCTCCTCGGAGCTGCTCTCTATCCACTCTCCACCGAGCCTGTACTTGTATTTGGGATTGCCCCAACCCAGGCGCAGGACCTTGCACTTGGCCTTGTTGAACTCCATGAGGTTGGCAGTGGCCCACCTCTCCAGCCTGTCCAGGTCCCTCTGGATGGCAGCCCTTCCATGTTTCCCCTTTTTCAGTCAGTGAGAACTTCACCTGACCACCATAACTTCTTAAATATGGGGGACAGTGGCTTAGCAACTTTATCCACCAGTTTCCTCAGGACCTGCCGATGCGTCTCTTCAGCTCCCACATACCTGTGCATCTTCAGGTTCCTTAGTCTCAAACCTTAGCTTCTACAGTGAGTGGTTCTTCATTCTCCCAGTCACTGCCTTTGCCTTCTGCAACTTGGGTGGAGTGGCTTGAACACTTGCCAGTGAAGGCTGATTCAAAAAGCCTTCACCATATCCCAAGTAACCAGGTCTCCTGTTTCCTTCCACAGAGGGCCCGCAATTTACCTAGTCTTCCTTTCTTCACTGATGTACCTATGATGAGTGCATAGAAACTATCATCTGCTATACAAATGCAAATTGTAATGATTTATCAAAATTGAAAGAAACTTCTTAGTAGGTGAGAGAAATTAGAAACTTTCTAATTCTCTAACTTTTCTTGGCAGACCACTTAATATCATCATTTACAAAAAACTTAAGCGTATGTTATTTTACCCTTCTAAAACCATGAATATGAAAAACAATTATATGGTTTCTTCAATATGGTAAAAGTGTCTGGGTACTTTCTAAAGAATTGACATTCCAACAAGAAAATATAATACCTTTATTATACCTGTCCTTGCAGTATAGAAATAATTTTAAGGACTTGATTTGTGATTCCTGGGGAGTGCTGCACATGACTGGCAATACTATTAGGTTTTGAATTGGGCCCAGTGAAGCAGAATTCTTTTGAGCAACAGTATGTAAAGTCCGCATTTTTTTAATATAGCCCAGCAAGGAATTTTCAAGATTTACACATTTTGTTCTTGACAAATATGACTGTGGCCAGGAGTCTTTACAGCAATTCACAAACATGCAGTTTAATATGAGTCTTCTCTTTCACTATGCCTGCCTGTCAGGCCAACAAATCTTGTTATTTTGTTCCTTGTAGTTTTGACTACTAATAAAAGAGTTAATTTCCAAATTTCCACACAAAGGTCAGCAATCATGAGATTTACCAGAGAGAAGGAACATTTCAAAGAAACATTGAGCTTATTATCCTGCTAATCATGATGTTATACTCAAGAATAGCTAAAAAAAAAAGGGAGCAAATACATTCAAATACTACAAGAGCCTGTAGTGATAGGACAAGGGGTAATGGGTACAAATTGAAATCAGGGAGGCTTAGATTAGATATCAGGAAAAAATTCTTCACAGAGAGGGTGGTGAGGCACTGGAAGAGGTTGCCCAGAGAAGTTGTTGATGCCCCATCCCTGGATGTCTTCAAGGCCAGGCTGGATGAGGCTTTGAGCAACCTGGTCTAGTGGAAGGCGTCCCTGCCCATGGCAGGGGGGTTGGAACTAGATGATCTTTAAAGTCCCTTCCAACCCTAACCATTCTATGATTCTATGATTCAGTTGTTCTGTTTACTTACTGTTAATTGTAACATTTCAAAACTTGCAGTACAGCAAAACTATGTTGTGTACACAAGTAATTATTTTTAAGTGTTTAGTAATGCAAAGAAATAAGATTTATTTTGCTTTGGAAGGAAACAGTTCAGGAATTAATACATTAGTGTAATCTAAACATATTTTAGACTGTATTAGGTTGTAAAACTGATTTGACACATATATCTTACATAAAGAATAGGAATGCATACAACTCACATAATGAAGAAAATTGTTGCATGCAGGAAGATAATACATATCGTTTATTTGCTTTAGTACCTGATTCAATAGGGAAAATATGCTTTTCACATATGAGTACTGGTAGAGGATGCTATGAAGAAAGTTGAAACGATATAAGTTGGTGGAAAAAAGTGTTTGTCCACCGTATAGGTGGAAAGGTTTAAGGTTGGTTTAATCAACTGCTTTTAATTCTTTTACGAAAACATATATTTTATTTCTCTACTTTTATTTTTTCTCAGCTGTGAATATTTAAATTCAGGCTATCTGAAATACTCTTTCCAAAACAAGCTCAAGATGCAAAACATATTATCTTTTCCTACCACCTGAATTGTCCAATACAGTGTGTCAATTGCTCTGCCTCTGAGCAGAACCAACAGCTTTTAATCACTTGAGAAAAAGTCTTCCTCAGGAGGTGGTATCAATGCATGAATGTAGTGCAATATAATGAAGGCAGTGGAGCAAAATGAAAACTGTACAGATACTGCAGGAAAATTCACATCTGAAAATAACATTAATTCCATTTGCCTATGTCTGCTGTCAGCTATTCAATCCCCTGATATGAGAGGGACAAAAAAGGGGAGACAGTTTTTCTTTTCTGTAATAGTCCTCTTGAACTGATCCACAGTAACGTGGGAACAACACAAGGAAGTTCTTTAAGGAAAAATAAAATCCAGGGAAAAAAACCCAACACCGTAGCCTCTCTCCCATATTTTAACAACGGTAAATTACTAACTGCAGTCTTAAGTGAAGTTCGTTCTTCCCCTCATTCCCATTTCAATACAAGACACAGAGAATGACCATTAGGTTTCATTTAGTTTGCACAAATATTGCTTATTTGATTTCCCCCTTCCTGCATTCATAATATTACATGAGCAAATACAAATTCTTGCTCATGTGGACTAAATTCTCTGTCTTGCTCTGTCATCTCATGCTTATTAGGATTTTTTATAGCCTTATTGCATGAAAGAAAAGAATTAGTGGGTTTTGTTCTTTTCTTTTTTGCACTTGCTTGAATGCTTGAAGGTCTTAGACATTATTTTGAATTATTTGGTTCACAGAAAGAAACCAAACAATTATCGGCTAAATACGGTCAGATAACATACTCAGCATTTGAAAGTTCAAAAGAAATGCATGAAAATATCTCTGTTCTTCAAGCAACTCATTACTGACACAGTCACAAAAAGTTTTCACGTGGAGTTTTGACCACTTTTTTTCAAACATAGGTAGACAAATAAAAACACATCATCCTTGCTGCTGCCCACATGCTCGAACATCTGATAATATAAAAACCAGAACTTGGTCAAAAACTTAGTTGAGAAAAAACTTCATTTAAATTGAAATTTGTGATCATAGTTTCCAAAAGGCATAATTTCTTAGCCATACAGAGCATATATTCCCTCCAAAAATTACTGGAGATGCTTTATTAGAAGTCTATGTAATAAAAGATGCTGTTATATTAACAAATAAAGTTTTTTGCTAAAAGCAGTGTAGCTCGTAAACCACAGAAAAATGTCTTTGAAGGGGAAGGTTTTACAGACAGTTACTCTACTCAGAGGTAGTTGAAATACCATCTCTATTTTTCTGTGCTGGAAGCACAAAAATGAACCAGCTTATATGTCAACATGTGATTTAAGAGACCTATACACTATTTAAAAAAATATGTAACATAAAATCAACTGATCAATTATTTTTTTTTTTAAGGTCAGTTAGTGGCGGGCTGGGCCTATGTGGGGTAAATGGTTATAGAGCTGTTTTAAAAAGATTTGGATTTGGCAACACTTATTCCAGTAGTGGTTTTTTTTATAGCAATCCTATACTCTGTAACTGTAGTAAATTAGGAAATAATCTCTACCCTTTGCAAAATGCTACAAATGTGAGTGGGAAGTCTACACTCTCACTATATACTGTACGCAATATCCAATCTTTATCTCACAAGAGTTTTCAATTTAATTGAATTCAATTAAATTTCAATTCAATTCCAAATTGATTTAGACCCCCCAAAAAATCAGAAAGTGAGAATCATTTTTACTGTTTCCCAGTAGGGGAACTGAAGAACTGACAGACTAGGTCCCACATTCACAAAAGGGTGTCTCATATCAGAGAAGATTTGGAAGCAATTTCCTGATCTATCTCAAGATGTAAGAGGACTACCAGATCACTGCAAAATGAGCGTGTTTAAAAATACAGAGACATCAGTTAGTATACCGCAATGACTGAACTTAAGAACAGTGTTCAAAGGAGCACGTGGACATAACTGAAAAGTTAAGAGGCAACTGACATGGATTAACTATGGCATTGAAAAAGAAAGGCAAGAGCTGATCCACATATGTTGCACCTGATGTGATGCAAGCAATAGGGCAGTGTACCTACCCGCTTTACATTGTGGCAGATAGTGCTTTTATGTACTGGACTCTCAGTATGAATATTGCCAGCTCAGACTCTGCATGGGAAAATCACTGGTCTCTGGAATGCCCTTTGTATAGCTTATGCACAAGTGATAGTCCAAAAAAAGAACGGTGAAGTATTATAACATTAACTGACAGGTACTGATTGTCCCTAGGGTCTTTCTTGCGTTAAACAACATAGGTGAAGTGATAGAAATCTGATAGTACTATTCACAAGCAACACACACAAAGACTGCATCACAACCGAATGCAAGTTTGTGTTCAGCAAATCACAGTGATCACCCACTAAATACAGGTTTCATCAGATTTGACCTGAATGAAGTGAAACATCCAAGCAATTTAGAACCTTTTCTCAAAAAGCATTAGCATCCATGCCAGATGTGATTTAGACAGGGATTTTAATACTGCCAAATTATATGATGTTTTTAAGAGCTGAAGAAACAGAATTAAAAATGTGTAGCAAGTATCTGGATAAAATTCTCCCTCCAAACAGGAACTGTCATCTCAAAATCAAATGACAATAAAACAACACAAGAATTGTTGCAGGAAGGAAAACCACTGACATCAATATCAATTATAGTAACGGAATAAATTTAAACTGAGAAAAATAAAGGTATTACTCGACACTCTTGCAGAAATCTCATGGGTACAGTATGCACCTTGCTTGGATGCCAAATACAAAATGAAACAGATCACAGCTCCTTAGAGAATGTTGCTGGCAAGTGTGCAGTGCAAGATTGCAAAATTAAAAAGTTCTGCTCTGAAAATAATACAGAATCCCAGAAGAGAAATTCCTGTAGCATTTTCTCTTGTGCCGTTTCACAGAAGGACAAAATATGAAAAAAATTATTCAGATGGACAGATGCCTGTAATATTAAAACATTTGCCAAGCATTTAGCCAGTAGAACAACAACCTCTGAACAGGACTAATAAAATACAGAAAGCCTTTGGAAAAGGTTGGTCCCTAGAGTACAAGAAACTAGTGGAGTAAAAGTGTATGTATGTGAAGAATAGATCAGTTCTAAAAGAAGGTGTATTACTGATTCTAAAGATTACAATTGCTGTCATTCAGTATAACATAGTAACACAATACAACTGATGGGCATAACTCCTGTGCTCTCACGGAAAGAGGAAATGGACAGGTTGTTGTAAAGCTCAGGAAAACAACTGAATGCACCTTGTTCATGACATATGCAGCAAGGCTGGATCCAGGTAACAAACCAGGTGCAATCACGAGGTGATACTGTGACTGCAGATATAAAAGTTAAAAATCCAGGTTTCAAATTTCGAGAGCATGAAACAAGCTAGTACACCAACATCCTAACACAGTTACGCAGCAGCAACATCAGTAATAACTAGTCCAAACAACCTGTATGTACAGGAGGGATATGTTGCATCTCTTAGCAGTTAAATGGCAAAAGCAGTGTTCCTTTAAAAAGACAGATGAGAAATGCATCTGATGCAGCTTTCTAGTCTGCCTCTCTGTAGATACACTGTGCTGAGATCACTGACATCATCATATGTCTTTGAAAAATCTATTACTTAACTCACTTTAGTTTGTGTGGAAAGTCAATTGTGTTGAGTTTTACAAAGGAAACTGAATATCTATTAAGAGGGAAAAAAAAACAAACCAAAAACCAACAAAACCACACAAATGCTTTGACCTTATGTAACCTGATTCTTGGGGAATATAAATGGCAGTAGGATTTTCTGAATACAAGCTTTATTTTTTTGCTTCAACATCTGTGAAAGAAACTCCAAAACAAAAACCGCTCCCCTTCCCCCAGAAACATGTACAAAATGTCCAAGGAACACTTGGAAAAACTAGCAGATGAAATGTAAGTAATTCCAAAGGCAGGTAAGGGCAACAGATGACAATTTGATTAAGTCATAAAGACCTATGTGAAAAGCAGAAGGCCTTTAAAAATTATAAGCAATCTGCTGAGGACTCAAATATCTATAAAATCTGATAAAATTAGATATCTAATTAGTAGAGTTTAAAAAAAAACCTATTCAATCTGAATTCCAAAGGACAGTTCAACAAATGTTAAGGAGGTCTTCAAATTTATGGGCAGTAAAATGGTAAATAAAAGACCATTTGTCCACTAATGGGATACTTAGGAACTGATGCTTGAAGATGTTAATTGATGTGTAATAGCAAGCTAATTGTACAAATGAAGAATAATGCTTGTATTGAGTGTTTTGCAAAATATTCTTTTTAAAATAAAGGAGTGCTTTAAACAATAGCGACTTATTCAATGAGGACTGCAGTAGGTATCACAAGTGAAACATCTTCAAATCTCTGCTGTATTTTATTTTCATCCATATATGACATATCTGTTAAACATGGTGAAACAGATCACCCAAAGTAAGAAATATCCCTCAAACTGCATCTTCAATTTCAAACAAGCTTTAAAAAATTGGAAAATTTAGTGTTACTTTCTTTTGGATGTAGGTTATTCTTAGGTTTGTGATTTTCTGTGTTTCTAGGAGACTAGGATGTAGTAAAAGGAGGCTACCTCTGTTTTTACATGAAGTTCTATTTCTTTCACCTCTTTGTTTTTCTAATATAAACACATATTCTATCTCTGAGTCATATGCAAGAGGCTAATCTGTCTATGCCTATTCCTTAGTTCAAACTCCTCCTAGACAGACTAATATCATGATGAGGTATCAGCTGAAAACTTATAACCCATACATGACGGCTATGAGATCGAAAAAACCTTGATTTGATTATTAATGTGAAATGCACTGACAATGCTTACAGTCACAAGGTGTGAGCCCTTCCTGAACACACTAAATCTTCTCACACTCTTTGCCTAAGGCTGGTAACCATATTGGTCACAGTGATATAGATGTAGCTTCACATTCAGATTAGATGTTCATAACTATGAAATACATTAGTATCTCTTTTAACCCCCATGTTTTCACTTACTGTTTCACTATTTGGTTTATATCTTGTATATTTGTGCCTAATACAATAATTCATGTCTTGATATTTTAATAAAAAGTGGGACTAAAACTGCCACAACTCCATTTTCATTCAGGAAAATGGGGGGTGTGTGTATGTGTGTGTGTGTGTGTGTGTGTGATGGAAAAGAGAAGGGGCCCTCAGATATGTATGTAATGCAGACAATTATTTCTGAAATTAACACTCTACTGTGGAAAATGCTTGACAAAGACCAGAATAGAATAGAAATTTCATCTAAGAATCCCCTTGATTTCAAGAGCTTTTCAGATAGGATTGACCATCCTTCATTATTATGGAGGTCAAGCATATGCAAGTAGTCAAGAATCATTTGCTGGAACCATGTCCTGCTTCCTGTTCTCAGTGTCCCTTCCAAACAGGTGGCCCTCTCCTATGGTGGAAAACAAATATTCATCCGGCATGCTTTACTGGCTTCCAGTAAGTACTCCCGATCATGAGACCTGCTGACTACACTGGGCCAGGAAACTGGGAAATTCTGTAAACACTTGTAAACCACTAGAGAAATAAATCACAGAGACAGAAAAAATGAAAAAAATGCAGTCACTGCAACAAACCATACTATTTCCTTGGAGTTTCTATTAACCCTACCGATTTTGCCCATTCCCTAAACCATGATTTTTACCAGATAAACAACTACATAGTTGAGAAGTAATTTTTGCTACCAAAGTTATATAAGCGTGAATGGTTTTGCCGTTCTTCAGCTAGGCAACTGTCTCCACAGTTTCCTTATTCTCACCCCAGGAATTACTCTTTTCATATAACTCACTGAATTTCAGAAGATGGTTATAAACCTATTTACAATTCAGTGTGTTTAGCATATAGTTATGTATGAAGAGAGGTTTGGACTACTTTGGAGAAGCTTTTTGTTCCTAATGTTTGGGAAAAAGATTATTAAGAGTTAACCATATTTTGACAAAGAGTATCAGGCTTGGATCTAATCACTACTGTGTGCTCAACATCTCATAGAGTTGGTGGGCTAACTTGTGTCTGAAGATTCTTCTTTACTCTTTCAAAGATGACAGTATAAAAAGAGTGACTGATAGACACATGGACTGAATTACCATGAGGTAAGATAAACCATAGAAACTGCCTTATTCTAAGTGAAATCATGAGGGATTTCAGTCAGCAAGAACTGAGTAGACTTGGCATCAATACATATATTATTGTCATAGCTAAGGCTCTTTAAATCTCTACCTGAATTTGCCTTGAATTAAATTTCAGCTAAACTGTATGCAACATGCTGCTGGATGTCCTAATTTAAATGGGCAGTTGGTCAAAGAAGTGTATGGGCTTGCATTTCATATAGAAATGCACAGAGGTAAACAGAGGACAAATATAAATTCCAAACCTGATTTTAATTTTAAAAACTATTTTGATATTGAAGAATACCTCTGTTATAATACACTGCAGACAATGTATCTCAACTTGGAATGCTCTAAATTGTTTAGAAAAAGATTTTCAACCTGCATTGCTGTTCAAGTCTCAACACCGATTTGTCAAGAAATAACCAAAATCATATATCGGAGGTTTAATAAAATACATGCCTATTATAAGTCATGCATTAAATGTACATTAACACTTTGCACTGGATTTTGGTTTCCTCATGAGGACATTACTCTGATCATTCCAAAATTCTTTATGTTCTTTTCATTTTATACTTTCACCTTAATTCATTTCAATTGCTTTTTCTCCTTCCTGGTAAGGTATTTCTAATGGGGTTTTATAAATGTTAGCATCTGATTTCAAACATAGCTGAGATATATGGAAAACTTCAATGATTTATTGTTGTTGCTACTCACAATAATATATAGATTTCAAATTAGCAAAGTTAAACTACATGCTATATTATAATAAACATTAAAATTACCTGCTTGGAAGGATCAATATGTTTCAAGAACAATCCCTTGGTGAATAATAAAAATAAATCTTACTCTTTTGCTATGATGTTTTTGAAATGCAACAATGTTCCTAAAGAAAATTAATACACCACGTGGTGTGGAAGGCACACCCCAGAAAAAAACAAGATAAGGGTACCATATGACTAAAGAAATTCCATAAAAAATGCAATGTATAAACACTTTTTCAATGTACTTTCTCTTGTTCTCTTTAGTTAAGAGTTTCTGACTGAATAATCATAGACAAAGTGCTGGAAATTAATATTGTCTGTATTCCACAGTGCAGAGACACATTTGCTTCAAGCTACTGAAAGGAGTCTGAATGTGTACTAGGTTTGCTTTGCCTGAGAATTTTTTGCTATGTCTGTTTTAAGTAGATGTTGTCTTTTTTACCCCTTTCACATATCTGGGCAATAATCTGCTCTACAGTGCAACAGTATTGTAATTCATTGCCCTGTTGCACACACTTCTGGCATTAAATTAACACACTCACTTAAAACCCAACTAATCAGACTTAAAGTGAAGGCAACCTGAAGAAGTCAGAGAAAAATATGGATTTACACAGCCTGATACTTCTAGCTGTGTCTCCCCATTTCTACATTTGCTATCAAGGACTAAATTTATTTCCTCAGTAAGGTGCTACAAGATCATAGGATAATAATGCTTTAGAGTGGGCCACATATTGTATGTCAAACATTTCACAAATTGAAGCTGGCCAGCTACATTTGGTGTTGGGCAGACCTGTTGCTGGAATGAAGTGTACAACTGTGTGAAACAGAAGCATCAGGTTGTGTAAACCTAAATTTTTCTCTGACCTCTTCAGATTATCTTCACTTTAAGTCTGATTAGTTGATCTTTCAGTGAGTAGCAAATGTAGGAATGATGGCAGGATAGTATCAGACAGAGGATAAATTCCGTGGCTGTAAAAGAGAATTGGAATATTCAGCCTTCTGCTTTTCTTGTCTCCTGGGCCACCTGGATATGTTGTCCTCTTTGTGCCATACTTGTACAACACAAACAATGTCATGATTCTATTTTCTAATTAAGGCCTCAGGGCACTCTCAAAAATACCAGCAATAGTAGCACTATGAAGACGTAAGACACTAGTATAATTATTGCAAAACTATAACCTGATTACCTCTCTATATAGAATCATAGAATCACAGAATCATGATACTAGGCCTTCTGTCTTAGTAAACCCTGGGTTGGTCTATCTCAAGACATCTATAAATTCATAGAATCATAGAATCATAGAATTATAGAATCGTTAGGGTTGGAAGGGACCTTTAAAGATCATCTAGTTCCAACCCCCCTGTCATGGGCAGGGACACCTTCCACTAGACCATTCCTTCAATGTTGTATTCTTCTTCTGGTTTAAACAGGTTTTGGATGCTACCTGAGGGTGGTATCTGTCATTAACTTCAGTGTACTGGTGTAGAATGTCCAACTTCAGCCCACATCACACATATTTTATAGGGTCAAATCCTGCAGTAAGGCAAGTTGCTGGGAGCAAAAGAAAGATTTTAGTGAACTGTTAAGATGGGCTGCCAATCTGTCTCCTTACAGTGAGGGAGACATTACTTTTCTGCTATGTCAAAGCTTGAAATACATTAGTATATCAGACAACTATACCTGCAAACTGAGCACAAGATAGCATATGACATGTACCCACAGGTGACTGGTTAATATAATTTCCTTCATTTTCAGTCAAGACATATTCAGTTTAATTTCGATAGCTGTTCCTTCTCTGCCACTGGGGTTTGTGTCAAGCTTACACACGGGATGCAGCAAGCTTTATTAGCATAGATATTAAAGTCACTCATTATAAGTGACACAGTCAGAGCAGGCAATCCAGTACTTCCTCTGTGTCACCAGGTAAAGTTGTGTCAAACTTGATCTGGAACTGCATTTCTGCCTCTGTAGATATGATAGCTACCAACCATGAGCATCACCACGTAACAGTGATTTAAATGCATTATATGTATTTGTGCTGATACTTTTACCTGTAGAGATATTAAATGTTAAACTACAGCTGCCTATGTATTCCTGATACTTTCCTTTTTTCTTCGGTACCAAGAAAAAAAAGTATCTTTCTTACTCATTGAAAATCTCCTTGTCTCATCAAACTTTGTTGTCATTATGTATAGTGGCAATGGAATTACAACCCAGTCAAGATTAGGAACTTACTAACTTTGTACTTTATCAACATTAAATGCAAATAGTGAGAGGAATTCATGGCCTTAAAAAGCCTACAATTTAGGTAAATGAAACATATAAATATGTAAGAGAGGAACAGAGAATCAAAGCAGTGATGTTCTTGAAATTACAAAGCAAATCCACAATAATAAAAGAGTCTTCAGGTCATCTATTTCCCCATCACTAAGCAATGATGCCTTACTTCACCCTGAAACAAAAATTGGTTTCTGCTTGTTGCAGGTTGCTTGTTGCAACCTGATCAAAACACCGTTCTCCAGCTGTTGTTACTGCATTGTTGTGTGGCAAGAATGAACGTTCTTCTGTAATGTCTGACAAAAGGAGATTTTGAGGATCCCTTTGGTTAGTGTATATGGCACATTTTATGCATACATATTTTATAGCACCTTCTGAGAGCTGGAGATAATATTTGTTAAGGCTCCTGAAGAGTGTTTGGAACCCACAGTCTGAAAGGTTGGCCTCTGTGAGAAAAGACCTGGGCTGCCTCATGCTGAACACAGACAGTTCCAGCCATCTCTGCAACTGATCCATGGCATGACATAGCTGAGCCCATCAGCCGTGCGTGGTGCCTCCGGGGAAACACATTCAAGAAAGGGCAAAAAACACTGGACAGAGAGAAGAGGAGGGGAAAGAAAGGAGGAGCAGCAGAGGGAACACCAAGGTCAGAGAAGGAAGAGGACGAAGATGAGAACAAGCATGAGGAAGATGTTCTTCAAGTACTGAAGCCAAGATTTTCCTGCAGCCCACGGAGGACCCATGACAGAGCAGATGGATATTGCTGAAGGAACTAACACCTGTGAAGAGCCTATGCTGGTGTGGAAGTGGGAAGGAGCATCAGCAAGAAAGGAGCATTATGCTGTGTAACCACATCCCCTTGCACCATACAAGGGGTGAGTTGAGGAGTTGGGACTGGAGAAGGTAGGACTGGAGGAGTCACTCTGAACTTGTGAAAGGGGGAGAAAAGATGTTATAATGTTTGCCTTTTTGTTTCTCATTACTTAAATACATTTTAAATGGCAATAAATAAGTTTTTCCCAATTCTAATCTGTTTTGCCCACAACAGTAATTTTCTTAATCTACTGTTTTAGCCTTAAGACATGAGCTTGCTTGTTTCTGAGTTTTTTTCCTGATTTTCTCTTCCTATTACATTTAAGGGTAGTGAGCAAGCAGCTGGTTTTGAGTTTGGCTGTTAGACCAGTCTAACCCACCACAAATGCTTATGGCCTGTTGCTAACAATGACAATACTGTATTACAGGGCTAGATCCATAGGTTGTCAGAAATGAAATAAACCTCATCTAAAGATGTAAAACAAGACTGCAAAAAGTGCAGTTTCTTATTTCCCTGGAACTATTCCAGCAATGTTCCCTATAGATATTTACACAAAATAACTCATCACTATTTTCGAGTATCAGCAGACACACCAAATTTGGTTTTGTCTCTCCTCTTTGTTCTTGGCCTATAACAAAGTGCCCATATATCTACTGCCCTATTTCCTTAATACACTAACACTACTATTCTACTGTTACAAATGTAGAATCAAGTGATGTAATTAAGATAACTTATTTTTTCACTGTTCTTTTAAAATTATTTTTTAATGTAAATTTTGACCATGTTATTAGCCTTTTTCATGTTACTCATCAGGGCTTCTCTTGGCTCCAGTGTCCTATGATTCACAGTTTTGTTTTGGGACATCTATTTAGTCCTGCACATATGCCACTCTTCTTTTAAATATCACTAAACTTTTTTCATAACATTGATGTGTTATGATAAATATTATTTACAATATTTAGTAGTTCTTCTACCAAATCATTCTGTCTTGACACTTGCCACCCTCCTTTACATTTCAGCAAGTGCTTTTTCTCAGTTTTACGAAGAACACTGAATTTCCATATACCATCAAGGGATGTTTCTTTCATGTCCAATACATAATCCTGAAGTAGTCATACTACTAGAATAGTCAAGTTAATCTATTAACATTTGTCTTCTCAAAAATTGCTATAATAAAACCTATAAAACAAACAAACAAACAAACACAAACAAACAAACCAGTACCTGTAGTCCAGTCCTGTTTAGACAAGACACTGCCTGTGGAGTATGAAGGTTTGTGATGTGTCAGTAAATCTCTAAGATTTCTTATGGCCTGTGAAATACTTCAAGGAATTATGATATGTGATAAATGCAAAAGGAAAAGGAAACCTGAGAAGGCCTGAGAAGGTAAGTGAGATTTATAGATGGGGGATAGCTGTAAAATTCTAATTTTTTTTTAGTTTAATTAGGTGTTCCTTCAGGACTACTTTTGTTAGCCAAACCCATGTTTCTTCTGCCATGCCTTCTTTCCTAATTCCAAAAGGGACAAACAAACAAACAAATAAATGAATGCACTGAAACGTCACAAATAGTTCCCACTCCTTTTGTTAGGCAGATGGATAAGCACACTGTAAGTCCCCTAGAGTTTGGTCATCTTCCTTTCTGATCTGAACATCTGGGTTGAGGTGGCAAGTAGTAATCTGACAAAAACCTGCACAGCTTTTCACTACCCAGCAGTAGACTGTTAACAGTGGTGCTCATGGAATTTTTAGTTCTGAAAGTAATCTTTATCATGTAAACAATCTACAGGGTAATCTAATTGAGAAAACAATAATATAATTTAATTCTTGAGGCACAATTTCAGTGAGGTTATTCACATGTTTATCATAAAGCTTGTGAAGCATCGTTTGTTATATCAGAGTTACAATGCACACACAGAGAAGTAAATGTATATTGAGAGTCAGAGAGAGACAGAAGGATATTATTCAATTATATCTTAATAAATTTGTAAGTAATTTTTAATAATGCTTGTTATGTAATGTCTCTGAAAATGTGAATATTTTGTAAAACTCTATGAAAGTTGTTTTAACACTGACATGGCCCTGTTTGAGACTATAACAACAGAACAATCAAAATTTTAAGATAATTTAGTGACCTAAAGTTTAGTTTACTTACAAGCTGTATTTGTTTATATGCTTTTAAATTTGGCAATATTTTTCAAAGTCCCTCAAATTATACTGAAACTTAATAATTCCCTATACAAAGTATAAAGTTTTAGTTTTGTGGGGTTTTTTGGTCTGTTTGTTTGTTTGTTGTGGTTTTGTTTTGTTTTGTTTTGTTTTGTTTTGTTTTGTTTTAATATGCTTCATTATCAGATAATCAGGTTCAAAAATAATTGAGAAATCTTCAAGTCATGAGATGGAAACCAAGAACATGGACAGGAAAATATAACAAACAAAACCAAAATCCCTGGCAGCAGAGATACCAAGATGAACAGTCCATAACTGGGTTAAGAATATCAAAGAAAAGCATTCTCTGCTTTCCTCCCCAGAGCACCTGTGAAGCCCCACAGTGCTTCTGGTCGAAGCCTCCATTCCTGAATTTCAGCAAGATTCACATTACCCATCATAGACAAACCTACTCCAGCCCTTATTCCATAAACCTACTCTCTTCAGGTCACCATCACCTGCCTGAAATTTCTTGCTGTTTGAAACTAGCTTTATAGTGTCTGACAGTTACCTTGGATAATGCCAGCAGTATTTATGTAATTTTAAATGTCAGGATATTTGGACCATGATGTGGAGATAATTGAGCACACATATCAGTACAGTTAATTCTTGTAGGGTGGTAATCTGTGCAAAGATAAGTTGTAAGGGTAGAGGGGCCATATTTTTATGCCTGTTTACATATATAACCAAAGCATCCTTAAAAATGGCTTAAGTATATTTAAGGTTATGAAGCTAATATGAAGCAGGCAGTTCCCAGTGAACAATAAGAAAAATCTTACCTAACAATTGTCTGTTTGCTATCTCTGCTATCTGCACTCTGTTTCTTACCTGCAACAGAAAAGAAAAGAAAGGAAAAGAAAGGAAAGGAAAGGAAAGGAAAAGAAAAGAAAAGAAAGGAAAAGAAAGGAAAGGAAAGGAAAGGAAAAGAAAAGAAAAGAAAGGAAAAGAAAGGAAAGGAAAGGAAAGGAAAAGAAAAGAAAAGAAAGGAAAAGAAAGGAAAGGAAAGGAAAGGAAAAGAAAAGAAAAGAAAGGAAAAGAAAAGAAAAGAAAAGAAAAGAAAAGAAAAGAAAAGAAAAGAAAAGAAAAGAAAAGAAAAGAAAAAAGAAAAGGAAAGGTTCATTTTATTCTTCTAGACATAGTTGCATATTTCTTTTCTTCTAGGGACAAACTGATGATTTGCTTACACCAGATGAATTGTTTCCAAATCCTTTCCCAGGTGTGAATCTAGAAATGCAAGATTATAGCTCTGGTCACTGAAACTTGATTTCCTCTTCCCACTCTGCAGTTCCTTGAGAAGTCAATGTGTTGGCAGATGATTCCTTTAGTCAAGTGGCAGGTTCTGCCCTGGCTTATTCCTGATGGATATTTAATCCTCTTGTCAGTTAGAGCAATTTAATGTGTGCTTGTCCCTTTTTCCTTCATGATGGAAGGGGTCAGCTTGCCAAATTAATTTCCATCTTTCATGTCTCATCTGAATTTCTAGTTTTTGTTGTCATATGTGTAAGGGACACACAGAGCTGACTCCTGTTGAGAATAAACAAGTCCTCTTTTTCTCTGCACTCAGACTAAAGTGTCAAGTTCTAGAAAAGTGTACGTGTGTGCATGTGTGTATGCATTTGTTTTCCCTAAGCAATTTGAAGCAATGACTGGGTCACAGTGTACTTAGAAGTACATGTTACCAGATTAAGGTTTGGTTCTTCCTCTCCAGAGATTTGTGCAACAAAATGTATGTACAGTGATTCCACCGGTCACAATTACCTCTCCATTCTGCTGCAATGACTCTCACAAGTTGTGCCTTTGGGCTCTTGGCAACTAGGGCATCTGTTTTAATAGTGAACCCTCTGCTTCTGGTTTAGCAGCTTACTATATGCTTTAAACATGTATTTCTATGGACTTCTTGGAGGTTTGCTAAGTATCTCTTCTTGATACTTTGTTTTTCCTTTGAAATGCAGTAACCAAAGAGGAGGATTTGTTCTAAGCAGCCTAACAAGGCACCCTAGTTACTGAACATGGAGGCATATTACTTTTAAAAGTAGCTTGCACATAATTTTAATCATTAACCACTGAAAGAGGTATTGATTGAATATTATTTTATAAATGAGAGTTTACTGCAGAGTGCCAAAAGTGTACTGAGCATACAGTCTAATGAAACCCAGAATGATACAGATGCTGAATAAAGAGTGTTGTATGAAGTTCAATCAGTTCTAGTTAGCAATGCCTTTGAAATATCAGAGACAACTAGTCTCTACCTCCCACTGGACTTCTATTTAGAGAACATGGGTTTCTGATTCATAATTCTGCTATGTGACGTTTGGGCAAAGAAACTGGCTAAAGATCAACAGCTGAAAATGAGGAATTCTCCTTTTTTGCTGATGCCAGTACTACATTCTAAATACCAATTCAGTTAATAAAGATTATACTTCAAGTTATGGGTGATAGGAGAGAAACAAAGAAGAAAAAAAAAAGGCTTCTTCCAGTGTGACAAAAGCCAGATCATCAAGATATATTTCAAATTCTGCAGATAAGGGCATCTGCTTCTAAAGTCAGCATTGTACTCAAATCATTTGAATATAAACAACTATTTTTTTTCAGATGCTTTTTGTGAGAAATCCGTGTTTTCTGTAATACAATAATGAATATTTATGTAGATTTCCATGATAATATTAAAAAAAAGAAAAGAAAACCCAGAAAATACAGTTTCCCTGAATATTTGCAGTGCATCTGTGAAGATATTTGAAAAACACATCAATCATGCACATCAGGGCTTCTCAGTCCGACTCTGCCTACAGTTTTGGTATTGCAACATGCCCTGTGTCATATTGCACTATCCTCTAGTGGATATGTACTTGTGAAACTGGTGCATCTATGACTGCTCACCAATGGCATCACATCACAATTTCAGCTGAATTCAGAAAAGAAGTAACCTAGGATAAATGAAACAGTCAGATGGTTCAAATATGTTAGGTAATACCCTGCCAACATTCCCCTCATAGACTGCTCCAGGTTGGTATATATTCAATTATTGCTGCTGCTTTTTGAGAATTGGAAAATCACATTGGTTTTGGTTTGGGTTTTTTTGTGATATTTCAGATACTATGACATGTCTGGCACTCTTAAATCTCTCAGGAGAGACACAGCATCTGGGACTTACTTCAGAAAGATAGCACAGAGGCTTTAACTCTGCATTTTCATGCAGGGAGCATTCAAAATGGACATCTCTACTGGCATAAAGTCAAATCCAATTGGCTAAAATAGTCTTTTCTCTGGTTTTATGCAGTACACCAAAAACCGCATACGCAAACAAAATCACTGTTCCTACTCTAAACCCAAACAAAAATAATTAGTTGTGAAACTAGGAAAAAAAAAAAAAGGCATATTTTGCAACCTAGAGCTGGTTGACTAAACCTCAGAGAGAAGGGTAAAACCTTCAAAAAATCTTATTCTTGTCTATGTTGAGTCACCATTACTTGCTAAGGGAATCTTGAGTAATGCATCCAGTTTGGTACATTAAGGTTTCTGGGAAAATATAAACACCTTATAAAGCACCTGATAAAGCTAGCGAGTATTCAAGGATCTTCTCCTCCAAGCTCAGGACCTGTGCATCCCAATGAAGAGGAAGTTGAGGAAGAACACCAGGAGGCCTGCATGGATGAACAAGCAGCTCCTGGACAAACTGAGGTGCAAATAAGCAGGCTAGAGTGGGTGGAAGCAGGGACAGGTAGCCTGGGAGGAGTACACGGAAGTGGTCTGAGAGGTCAGAGATCAGGGTAGAAAAGCCAAAGCCCTGAAAGAATTGAACCTGGCCAGGGACATCAAGGCCAACAAGAAGGGCTTCTATAGTTACACAGGGGATAAAAGGAAGATCAGGGAAAATGTGGGCCCTCTGCGGAAGGAAATGGGAGAGCTGGTTTCCCAGGATATGGAGAAGGCTGAGGTACTCAATATTTTTTTGCCTCAGCCTTCACTGACAAGGGTGCAAGCCGTACCCCGTGTGTCGCGGAAGACAAGGGCAGGGACTGGGAGAATGGAAAGCTGCCATGGTCAGTGAGGATCTGGTTCAGGAGTACCTAGGGAAACTGAAGGTGCACAAGTCCATGGGACCTGATGAAATGCATCTGTGGGTCCTGAAAGAAAGAGCAGACAATGTTGTGAAATTTCTATCCATCATATATGAAAAGTCGTGGTGGTCTGGTGAAGTTCCCACTGACTGGAAAAGGGGAAACCCTCATTTTTAAAGAAGGAAGAAAAGGAAGATCTGAGGAACTACGAGGCAGTCAGTCTCACCTCTGTGCTTGGCAAGGCAATGGAACAGATCCTCCTGGAAACTATGTGAAGGCACATGGAGAATGAGGAGGTGATTAGTGACAGCCAGCATGGCTTCACCAAGGGCAGATCATGCCTGACGAACATGGTGGCCTTCTACGATGGGGTCATGACCTTGGTCGATAAAACCGATGTCATCTACCTGGATTACGCAAAGCATTCGACACCGTCCTGCATGACATCCTTGTCTCATGTCTTGGAGAGGCATGGATCTGATGGATGGACCACTCAGTGTATAAAGAATTGGCTTGATGGTCACACTCAGAGTTGTGGTCAACGACTCAGTATCTGACTGGAGAGCAGTGATGAGTGACATTCCTCACGGGTCGGTGTTAGGGATTGAGTGCACCCTCAAACAGCTTGCCAATAACACCAAGCTGTGTGGTGCAACTGACATGCTGGAGGGAAGGGATGCCATCCACAGGGACCTGGACAGGCTGGAGAGGTGGGCCACTGCCAACCTCATGGAGTTCAACAAGGCCAAGTGCAAGGTCCTGCACCTGGGTTGGGGCAATCCCAAATACAAGTACAGGCTCGGTGGAGAGTAGATAGAGAGCTTGGGGGTACTGGTGGATGAAAAGCTGAACATGAGCCAGCAGTGTGCGCTGGCAGCCCAGAAAGCCAACCGTATCCTGGGCTGTATCCAGAGAAGTGTGGCCAGCAGGTCGAGGGAGGTGATTCTCCCCCTCTACTCTGCTCTTGTGAGACCCCACCTGGAGTGCTGCGTCTAGCTCTGTGGTCCCCAACATCAGAAGGATATAGACGGGTTGGAGCAAGTCCAGAGGAGGCCATGAAGATGATCAGAGGGTGGGAGCACCTCTGCTATGGCTGAGAGAGTTGGGCTTGTTCAGCCTGGAGAAGAGAAGGCTCCGGGGACACCTTATAGCACCTTCCAGTACCTGAAAGGTTCCTACAAGAAAGCTGGGAGGGACACTTTTACAAGGTGACAGGACAAGGGGTGATGGGTTTAAATTGAAAGCAGTGAGATTTAGATTAGATATCAGGAAAAAAATCAGGGTCATGTGACACTGGAACAGGTTGCCCAGAGAAATTGTGAATGCCCTCTACTTGGAACTAGAGGTTAAGATCCCTTCCAACCCATACTATTCCCTGTTTCTATGATTCTGTGACTATCCTTCCCTTAGGACAAGTATGAGTAGACTGGATATTTTCTGAAACTCTCCTTGGATCTATACATCTGCAATGCAATAAGTAAGTAAAAATTTATTAACATTCATGTTAATAAATGGAGAAAAAGCTCCTTTTTCCTCTGTTTCCTGACTTTTGTTAAATTTACTCCACATTTTGGGACATCTTAGTGTCTTAGTAAGAGCTCTCCAATACTAAGAAATGTGATGCTGAAGGAAGAATTAAAAGAAAAATGTCCAAGAAATTTCATTAACACTGGTCATTATTTCATGACTTTATTATTTCTTAAGGATAACATGAGGTGCTTCCTCCCAGGTCACAGCCCTGTGTCACCAAACCAAGCAGGGCCAGCCAGAACCAAGGACTGATCTTAGAGTAGCTCTGAGCGAAGGGGGTGACCCTGAGGATGCTTCCAGCAACCCACTCCCACCTGGCTCCTCCCAGCCATCAGACCCAGGTCCCATGGCTGCCCTTGGGCATACAAGAGGAGATACGCCCCTGGTATCTGCTGCCAACACTTGGCAAGGAGAAACTACTGAGTATCAGTAGTCACTGCTTTTGCTTGTTTGTTTGTGTTCTCGTCTCGTATGTTTTCTAACCTCTGGTACATATTTCAGGCTATTGATGCCACACAAGCCATAAAACATCAACAGGATTTTAGAAAATAATCAGTGATTTACGTTGATAATTAATCTAACGGTTGGCTTAAGCTATGAATGTTCCAAGATTACCCTCAAAGAGCACTAGCTAAAAGTAAAAATCCTTTCTTCAGAATATATATTGTCCCTTCCAGAATGTAAGAACAAGCCTATCCACAGGTTATTCTATGTTTATTCAGATCATTTGTTTTCCAGACTCTTCCTAAATTCTGACTAAGTTAGAACATTTGATGCTTGTACATGATGTGTAGTAGTTTGATCTAGTAAGGGGTTTATTTTTGCCTTCTACTGTCATGATACCTAGATGACGTTTATAATAAAAAATGAAGATATCAGAGGAAAAATTTTGTTTCAGGAGCTCCATTACATAATCACTGTGATCCATGCAGAATGGAGGTAGCTATGCATCCTCCAGATTGCATCTGAAAGTTTTCTAATGCAGGCCCTTGCACAGTCCAAGCTCTGCCAAGACTTTTTTTTATATTGCCTCAGAATCAAGGAAAAGCCTTAAAGGCATCAGCATAGAAATGTAACTCAGGCTTCAAGTTTCTGTCACAACTCTGAGACACAATGAAAACGTCTACAAATTTTTTAAGTTTCAAATATGCTACCTTATCAAACTTTACAGCCATTACTTGCAGAAGTTTTAAAGGGTGACAACTTCTCCCTAAGTTAGTAATAGAACGGTAATACCCAAAAGCTTTGAAATGTAGTATGTTATGGGAAGGCTGACTTGGCAAAAATGCTGAGGAATTGCAGTCAATTTAAAACTCATGGCAATTCAACAACATCTACGTTTAATAAAATGTCATCTTTAGGAATAACAACTGTGCTATCTGATTCAGAAAGTCTAAGATGAGAAGATGGTACGTGAGGAAAAGAAACAGAATATTTGTCTCATTTCCAATATACTTTTTCTTGGCACCTGTCACTGGCCACTTCTGGAGAACAAGGATTGAGACAGATAAATCTTTATTCCACATTACTATAAAAAATTTTATGCCTTGTATGCGTAACAGTGTTATTAGTGTAAAAAGATGAACCCTCACAGTATTTTTGGACAATGTCCCTACAAGATGGTAGGAAAGATGCAGGAAAGAAGCTTCTCCAAAAACCTAATCACCTGTGTGTTAGGTTTTAAATCTTGCAGATTGCCTACATAATTCTCCAAAACAGCATTTGCCTACAATATCAATAGTGGCCTGTGCTGACAAATTGCTGGAAAGGTCAGCATGATGAACACCGTAGAATTGCTACAGCATTATGTTCAAGCAAGATAATGGAGCCCATGTTTATCTCATTGAGTTGAAAAATTTACATTGGAAGTTTGAACAGCTGCAGTACTTTGTTCAGCCACCAGTGCTGAAGGCTTACATAAATCTTACTGAGTCAAAGAAATATTGGCAAATATTTACATTTTTAGTTAATGGACAAAGCGGGGGAATAGTGGAATGGAAATGATGCTATGACATATGCTGCAAGGATACTCAGTGGCACCACTCATAGGTGTAATGACAAGTCACCAAAATATAGAAATATAGTTGTTATCAGTGAAGAAAAATTGGTAATATTATAACTACGCAGCAAAATATGTCTTGTTGTTTCCCATTGAAAACTGACTTTAGGTTATATGTAAGTAGATACAAACTTCTTGGAACACAGAAGGAAAAGCAAAGAGAGATAACAATATAAAAAGACAAAATGACCAGCCCTAGTGCACATACATATGCAGTAATAAGATATGCAGACTCATTAGAACTAAGTTGGGTTGTTTGGGGTTTTTTGGGGGGCAGGGTGGGGAAAGATCTGTTTTGGAATGTAATGCAGAATTTAAGAAATTCCTGAGTAGGGGAAATAATAGAATATCTTGCTTGAAAATATATTTCCGAAAAAAATATTTGTCTATATTTCCTTTTTGTAACTGTAATTATATGCATATAAGCACTTTAAACATAAAGTGCCAGGGAATGTTCTGAGCCTTGAGTCTGCAGGAATAAGTTCTGACTGAATTCACACTACCTATCTCTTGTCTCTGGATTTCCCTTGGGACATATGTGGTTACCCAGATAATAGGTTTTTAAAAAACTTTATATTTCTAACTGTATGAAATAACATGGGCAGTACTGCAGCCCACCAGAGTGGAGTAGGTCTGTTTTTTTACAGCATTAATCTGAGTGTCTGCATTGCATGCCTTGGGACATTCAAAAGAGTATGTTTTAATCTTCAAAATACATTATGGAATAGTGATGGAACGTATTGTGGTTAACCTTAGCTAGCAATTAAATACCACATAGCCACTTACTCACCTCCCCCCTTACACAGAAATTGAAGAGCAATAAAAATGTGAAAAATTGCCTCTACCACCCATTATAATGGTCACTGGAATGTACATCTCCCAAACCATCTATGGACATTTCCTCCAAAAGTTTTAGCTGGTATGGGCTGAAACAATAGCAGAGAGTGGTCAAGGAATAAACTCATTAGCACTATTAGCAGAATCATGCTTGAGCTATCTTTTCAGGGGGATGAGAGGGCTCGCACTGCAAACATAGGCACACTTAGCCGTATCGATGGGTCTGTTGGAAACTTCAAAAAACTGACATGTTTTGCTGAAATGTTTACCCTGCCCAACTTTCCAACATAACTTTTTGACACTGTCAGAAATGCTCATCGTTTGTTAGAAAAAGGAGCTTGGCATTATAAAGAGTACAATAATTTATCCAAGAAAACCAGAATGAGCAATGGCTAAAGCAATGGATTGAACTGGAGCTGCTGCTGCAGTTTCCTCATAGAAAAACTAGGCATTGACACAGATGAACAATAATGTGTAGATTTGCGGCTAAATTATTTCCTAATTGGACCTTGATAGTCATGTTCATGCTGAGCACTCTCTTATTTATATGTAGTCCCATGTAGATAGTGAACCAAATTATCTGCTATCGTAACTTCCCAGATGTCAACGACCTCAGGAATATATCATGGGACTAAATCACTTCACTAGAAATATGTACACTATTAAAGACAAAAAAATCTGTATTTAATATGGGCAACTCACAGCTACCAATAGGAAGAGGAGTCAAGGTCAGGTTTTGTATGTATGTCCTGTATCTCATCAACAAAATTTTTCTTCCAGAGAAAATATGAAGGTATTGTAGCTGGAAGCCTGGCAAACTAGCTCAACATACAGGAAAGAGAGGAGGAAGAACAAGTCACTGATGTGCTTTTGTGCTTGCAAAGAATAAACTGAATACTGATCAAAATGGTCTGGGAAGAAGGGGGAGTTCATGGATGGGAAAGAAAGATAGGTGTAGGACCAACTGATTTTGCAGTAGTCATGCAACTGAAGACTGCTGAAGAGGTCTTTTTGAAAACACCAAAAAAACACAAACAAACAAAACAAAACAAAAAAACCCCACAAAAAACCAACCTGAAGATCTTCCTTCAGAATTAAATTAAAGAAGCAATCCCAGACATACTTTTGAGGATGTTGCTGGTTTATTTCCCATTTGGGAGAGTTAATTTTGAAAATCTTAATCCCTGATATTGCTGAAAAATCACAAGAAAAGGTTGTTGATCACAAGGACAGAACATTGCTTCATTCTTGAAAGTCTCATACTGTCTACTCTTGCTTATATTCAGGAGCAGAATTAGAAGTGGATGAAAAAAGAGGTTATTACTTTTCTTTAATCTGTCAGCACATTTTTAACTGTATTGGTTTTTCCTAATTGTCTTGGGAATGGAAGACTGAAAATATCTATAGAGACCAAGTGTATAATAAAAGTTTAATCCATAAAGCTCCACAGAACCTTACTTTCACACTACAAGCGAACAACAAGTTAAAATTACATTATGACTTCATATTCCTGATTTTTTTTTTTTCTTCATGCTTTGAAAGTTCAGTAAGAGGGACTGTGGACATGTTTTCAGTTTCTTCCATCAGTCTGTCAGATCAGCATAAGCTGTACATGGAGTGATGGAAGGGAAAACAGAAAGAAAGGCAGTTTTTGTGGATAACAGAGACAATCTCTTCCTCTTCAGGAGCCCCAACTATTAACTGACTGCAAGCCTGTAAGCACAACCAAGCACGCATAATAACTGCATAATTCTACTTCATAACAGCCAGGTCTGATGAATTTAGGACAGACCTTCAACAAACAATCGTAAAACATAGTTTGATTCTGACCAAAATAAAAGTAGTAATAAGCATAGCAGTAACAATAATGATTTATGATGAGCTTAGAATAGCAAAAATAAGAATGATGATATATCTTTACATTGTGAGTATAATTACTATAGGACACAGAATGTAGTCACCTCTCCTGTGGTTCAGGTCAGATCTTCACTCCTTTTCACATGCAGTTTGAAAGCATGGAACAAAGGATAAGAAAGTGATATAAATGACAGCACAAAATGGCTGTTAATTGTAAGGTGAGATCTATTTGTCTATGTGAATAGAAAAATAATCATGATCTGGCCTAGTGGCTTCAAATGATGTGAGATCTCTCCCGTAATTTATCCAGTTGTATTTATTTTAATTTAAATAGATGACCTACTACATTTAATTCCATGAGAATGATCAAAACAGAATTTAATAAATATCCTGAATTTCCTGTACTCTTTATTATTTTTTGTTTGGGAGAGAGTGAAAGACAGTGAAAAACTTAACAGTTTCAGACTAAAAGATTCTGTACTGCTATGTGGTATCATTTCCTCCTCTCTCTTCTATTTCAACCTAATGCTTTAAATCCTCTTTACTTTCAAATACACATAAAAATCTGCCTCTCCAGCCAAGCAAGTAATGCAGACTTGTGGGGTTTTTGTGGGTTTTTTTGTTTGTTTGTTTGTTCTTTTTTTTTTTTATTTGGTTGTAGATGATCTTACCTTTAATTTTTCTCTAAAGGAGGAGTCATTAAAAACATACACACACCAAAAAAAGCTTTTATTTTAATAGACTTTAATCAGGGTAATGAATTTGATTTTTACTTTCATTAACCTAGCAGAGATATCACCTTGAGATGTGACTTACCATGGCAAGTCAATGTATTCCGCATACGACAAACAAAAACATACACTCCTTCGGTTTTTTGTTCTGCAGTGTGAATTTTCTTACCAAGAAAATTTCCTTGAACCTGGTTAATGCATATATACATAACATATGTCTACATGCGTACATGTGTGTGCTTGTATCGTGTGTTTTTGAACGTGAGTGTCAAAATACATTAAATCCACATCAAACTGTTTCTCTTCGTCATGAGCGTGCAATAGTTGACCTTTTAAAAAGTAGTTTTCTAATATCTTACTAAAGATAAATAGATTTGAAATGAAAAATGTTTAGTTTTTTAGTTTGGGTTGGGTTGGGGTTTTTTAATGTGTCTAAAATTTAGAGAATGGAAGTTATTCCTCTTTGTAAAACAACATTTAGATTAGGATTTTTCATTCTTCTAATGTTTTAGATCATTATTTCATACTCTTACTCTTGACATTCAGTTTCAGAAACTTTTTCTTCCTTTACTTTCCAGGTTTTTTAGGCCAGTGGTACACATCATTTTCGTATTTGTTCTCACAAGGAGAATGCGTAACAACTATACTGTTCATATTATCAATGCTTTACTTATGTTCTCAATAAAATTTTTAAGATCTGATACCATAAATTCTGTGGCCATTGATTAGTGTTTTCAAGAGAACTGTGTTTCATAATTACATTTTCCTTTAAATTCATGCTGTTTATTTAAACAGTGTACTTACATGGGTAATTTTTTTCTTACTATTAAGTTAGCTAGCTAGAAAACAACAAAAAGTGAGAAATGGTAGCTGAATAAAAGCAAAAATTTACTTAATGTGTATATTTGTTTATCAAGTCTTGTCCAATTGTATTTCCTTCATGGAACATCTTATTCTCTTTAGTTCTGTCATCCTTAATTTTGTATAATATATTTGAAATATCATGGTGTAAGGAGACAGTTAAGCAGCACTTTCTGGTTAATCAAAAAGTGATTCCAAGTTGCTCTAAAGGTCATTATATATATAAAAAATACAACTATCTTTCTATTTCAGTGCATAATTTTGTTAAATCAAAACAGAGAAACAAAATCTTTTAGTATTTGCATACGACAATATTCTATTTTCAAACTGTAGCTGCAAAAGTTTTTGCTTTAAATTTTTACTTCAATTATTAATTTTGTTATTTTAAAAGAATAATATCTTAACATGAGATGACATAGCTACAAACTTTTAGGTGGTCTGTATTCATAGTTTTAAACTGAGCTCAGTCCTTTGATTTCAACAAAGTTATGTCAAACTGCTTTTATCCAAAGTTTGGATAAAAGTGAACCCATTTTTTTATTTAGTTGTTACTTTGCAAAACATTTTCCTGAATGTTTCTTTTCCTTAATTTCTTTGGTGTGATACAACAAACATATAATCTATGTTCTAACACCTCTGCAGAAACACATAACCCATCATCTTGGTAATGTCATATAGGTAATCTCTTGCGTATCTCTCTATGTCAACCACTATCCTTGTTCATGCATACACACTGGTAGAAAGAATGGGAATATTTTTTTCCCAGTGTCACACATGAGACAATAGTGACACCTGATCTTTAGTAGTTCAATTCATCCCATTTACATTTCTTCATCTATTGAACTGCAGCACCGGACAATATCACTTAATTCCTGTGATATCTGTCCTCGTGATCTGATAAAGATACATGTGAGTATATTTTATTCCAGCTCTTCTAAATACACCAGTGAAAAAATCTGACACGTTGAAGGATAAAATTTCTTCATAAGTTCACTCAGAATACTTATTTTTCTTCTTTCATTACCCCAAAGCTTAGGCTCTCTGACACTCCAAATTTGTGAAACAACATTATACAAAAAATACAAGAGTGAATCAATTGCATATGTTCAGTAGAATTTTAGTCCAATTTTAGTAGAATAATCTTAACACAGGAATCAACTTTCAAGCTCAAAACATCTTCTACACACAAAATTAGTAAAATGCTATGCTAATGGTATTGTACAAAGGTTATTTATTGCTTCCAAACACTCACACCTTGCCTGTGGGTCTGTGGTCCTTGTGTAGTGTATTGTATTTCATGCATGATTGGAAAAAGGAGAAGTGTGGCACAGTATGTCTTCCAAGTACTTCAGAAGGAATTTTCCCCTTAGAGGAAATATATTTCACACTTAGATTTTTCCTTTTTTTAATACAGATTTAAAAGTGTAAAACTATGTTAATTTTACCCCAATTCTTTATATTAAATATTATAATTATCATCACTGCTGTGAAAGCTATCTTCATAGTGAGAAAGTCTGAAAAGACCACAAATGAAAGCCTAGGAGGAGTTGATCTTTGGTTTGGAGGTTTGAGGTTGGGTTTTTCTCTTATAGGGAAAAATCCATCCATGTGACTTGTCTCAAACATTTTTTTCCAAGGTTAAAAAAGGATGAAGCTAGCACGCTGGCCCATCTGCATGTAGTATAACTTATCAAAGTTAATAAAAAGCCTCATGCAGTTTCCCGACATTCTGCAATCATTATCAACTCCATTTACATTTCCCATCAGAGATGCACCCAAATGTGTGGAATTGGCAATCATTTTTCAGAAATCTTTAAAAGTGAGATAGCTGTGTTCCATTTATAAAATGAACTTTGAAAGGCTGGCCCTGGATTATGCTTTGCATAATCAGCCTAATGGATTAAGAAGCTCATTTACAATATAAAGAACCTAAAATGTCTCTGATAAAACCTTGATTACAGTTACAGTCTGTGAAAGAGATGACATCTGTTTCTGCCTGAGACTAAACTTATTATTTGGGCCCAGTGGGTAAGGGAAGATGCTGTTAGTTCTGAGACAAGTTATAATAAAATGTGAGGTTGCTTTTGGGTTCTGTAATGCATTAGATCACAGATTGGAGCTTTTTCTAACAACAACAAAAAAGAAAGACGCATCGGTCTGTTTTCTTCATTTACCATTTATCCCTCTAAAGCATTGATTTTCTACTGCTTCCCATTTCTTTGTGTTGGAAAGTGAAAGTATCGTGTAGACACAGTTTTCATTTATAAGAAGTAACAGAGTTGTCTGAAACGTCCAAATAATATGCAGGGGAACTTGAGAACCTTTAATTACTTCTAATTATCCAAAGTCTAGTGAAATAAAGATACCTTGACAGATAAGGAAATATGAAGCACTTTTCTTCATCAGTGTTTTCATAGAACAAAAATGTTGTTAAAAACAAAGCATTGTTTTCTGCTGGCATAATTCTGCTAACTTCAAATATTACCTTGAGCTTTGGGCTTTTCTTACCACAAAGTCTCAAAGGGAAATTTTTTTAAAACATCTGCTATTAATTTTTTTTATAATTTTTTAAAATAATTTGCTGTAAATTACCATACATATACACAATGCTGTGTCTTGGCTTTTTTTTCTGGAGGTTTTAATATCAAGCTCCAATGAACACCATGCTCAGCTTACAGGTAAACTTAGGAATGAAATTCTCCTTGGGAAGATTCTGCTACTCATATATCAATGTTCATCTGTATTTCAAAGGGTACTGGCAATTTTTAACCTCTCTTCTTTCCTCATCTAAAAACATAGTCTTATGGAACTCTAGAAGAACAGAAAAAAAGTGTATCACATTTTAATTTAATTTATTGAGAAATAAACAAGTGTGACTTTTTGTACTTTTGAAAAATTACAATTACTCAAAATATTTGGGGTTTTTTCAATAAAACATAAAGCTTTATTTCTTAACTTACTAATTATCAAGAATAATTATCAGGATTTTTTCTTCAAAAAGCTATGTTAGCCTCACCTTCCTAACAGATGTTGTATTATGAAGAGTTTGAATCCAGACATTTACATTTAATATTAGGCTTTAAGTGATTTTTCTTTTAGTCAGCAGTTCCTTCACACAAGCTTCTGTTTAAATAAAATGCAAGGGATTTTTCAGATAGTTATTTTTTTCATTAAAAATCAAACACATTCAGGTGTGATTAAAAATAAAATAAAATAAAAAACGCTCAATGCTGATTGCTTATATTATTCAGTAATAGATGTTTTATTACTAGTCTAACCCTTAGATGAGATTACTATCCACCACCATATTACACTCTGTGAGATCATAAGACTTCAGGATAAATGGTCATATCTGTAGACCAAGAGATGGGGTATGCACTTTATTTACATGAATACAATCTTTCCTGCACAAGTTATTGCTCAAACAGCTTCTGAACTCATGATATACTAGTTATATAAAATCTTTACAGCTTGGAAAACAAGGGTTTCTTTAAAAAAAAATTGCAAAAGCATGTATGGAAGAGAAAAGATTCAGAGAAAGAAAGTATGCCATTTCTGTGATGAAGAACTCCTCAAAAGGTGAAGAGTAGTGTCCTGCAGTTGTTATCCTGAAACTCTGTGAGGGTCCTACAAAGTGGTAGCATCGCAAGAATGAGATAGCCTATAGTCATTTGGGGAATACAGGTATTTCACAAGTTAGAGAGATTCTCTGCATCCTTTAAACTAAGAGCTGATGCTGGTTGTTCCTTCTTAGAGTTTCCTTTTCTCTCCTCTAGCAAGAGAGTCCATAGTGGGAATGGCTGTCAAGGTGTGGCAGATAAGAAGAAAGGACTGTGTCCATTCAGTTCTGCCTGTCAGTCCTGCTGTGCAACATGGCAGCTGGCAAAAAGCAAGACTTAGTCTCCCTGGTGCACCCATTGAAGCAATAGATAAGAAGCTGCATAAAAGAAGGGATATCTGATCAATGTTTAAATTTTTAATGACTTCTAGAGGAAAAATGGGAGGTAGTTGGAAAGATGATGTTCCCTACTTCTGATCATAACAATTGTCTTGATCTGAATGCAACATTTCAGCTGAAAAAGTTCAAGTCTTAGCTCAGAAAGCACACTTACAATTGTTAATAAAATCTACATCTTCTGAGCACAGCTGTTCTTGAGGCCATCCTTTACCAACAGGATGTCATCTGGAGGTGTCCCTCTCAAAGGCGGAACAACACTGCACTGTAATCCTAGCTAGTCGTTACACCACACTTTCACACATGCCATATGATTTTTGCCGCACATTTGGCCTGTAAAAACTGTTCAGAGGAACAACATTCACTTCTGATTATGTTCGTGACACTCTGCCAAGGACCAGATTGAATATACCTCATATTCAGGTCAATCCTGACCCCATTTTGGATAACAGATGATCCAAAAAAGCCAGAGTGATTTGAGTGATTGATGTATCTCGGATGACGAATGTGAGAAGGTCTGCAGGACTCCATAAAGCTTTTTTTCTTGAAGACGAAACCAAGAGGCGACAATGTTTCTCTTGCACTTGTTTATTTTGAAGTAGCTAGCGCTGAATCTGCTGAAAGAGCAGAAATTCACATCTGGAAGCAACATTTTGTAGCTATTTTTCAGATGGCAGAGATGACTTGTGTATTTCTTTCCTTTTCCACTGAGTTGTCAGGAGATTGTGGTTCACACTGTTTCAGTGTTACTTGGTGTGCAACTGTGGTGCAGGAACAGCGTCTACTGTTCTACACATTGCTATAGCAAATTTATTGCAGTTCTGAGTTTATAAGATAGGTAAGCCAGCTTCTGGCCTACCTAGCTTACTAAGACCTAATGCAGAATAAAATTTAGTCTTGTTAACTCTGAATTTAGGAGGCAGAAACTACCTACAAAGCACAATGAAGTACACTCAGAAAATGCAAATATTTGGCAAGTAAGATGCTTTTGTAATACCAGGAAATGCATGAAGCACAATACTCTCCACAGCCAGGTAATTAAATCCGTCTCTGCTCTAACATGATCTGAGATGCTCAAGGGAATCCTGTAATTGTTAGTCACTACATAAACATCAATCTTGAAGGACAATTTCAGTAACAGATGAGACAATTGTCAGACATCCGTTAGTGGGACATGCTATTTGCATTACATCTATTGATTTGTCAGTTTTAACGTACACTTCTTTTGCATTGCAAGCACAGCACAAAATAATATCACCTCTGGCATTAAGGAAGAATCATCATCATATTTTATGCCTCATTCTTCATAATCCATAATAAAAAAAAAAAGGTCTAAATTTAGGATTTTTATGTTCTACGTAGAAAATACAATTGAAAATTGCACCTGATGAAAATGTGAGCCTCTGTTTGGCTGGAGCAAATGTGTATTCCTGCGTCTCACTTCATACATTGGCACACCTTCACCTCCTAGCTTGTCTCAGCAAAGCTAAAGGAAACCTGATTATGACAATACGGTTATCTTGAGAGACAAAGAAGGAACACCCCTTGAGGCATTTCTTAGGCATGGAAGAAATGATAGTTTGAATAGTTTTACATGTCAGTTCTGTGACTGATGTCTGACATAATATAGACCTGGAAAATATTTTTTGCCTTACTTTTTTGAACTGAGAAAATACAGTGTACTGACTTTACACCCGCAACTTTATTTCTTCTTTAATCTTAGGGAAACAGCTATCCAATTGTTTCAACCTTTGAAGAAGGAGTATTTTGCAGTGCACCCTTAGTTGGATTTAAGATTTCTGTAAGTAATTTCTGGTAATTTCTGAATTGCCAGCAATTTTGTGTTGTTATTTTGTTCATGAAACCTCTAATGTGTAATAATGCTAGTTATAGCCCTACTACAGGTTCATTCTGTTATGTTCTTTCTGTAACTGTCCCCTGTATTACAAACACAACAAAACCAAACCAAGAAAAAACAAAACAAATCCACCATTTTAATGGAAAACTTTCAAATCACAAATACTCAACTTCTATTAAAATATTATTTCTCATTAAGACATTTACTCTTGGCTCACACGTTACTTTTTCTGAGCATTTAGTGGTGAATCCATTCATTCACTTACGAATTCAAATGAATTAAAGCAGGCTTCTTTAGGATATTCAGCATGTGTAACCATCAGTTCTTCACCTCAAAGGATTTTAAGAGTAAATTATGCTGGCAATTACATCTTTCCATTAAATTAATTAAAATATTTTAAAAAGGCTGTATTTTAAATGGTTATTAAGAACATACTTTAATCTCAATTGTTGTATCTAATGGTTATAATTATGTAGGATTTATAGGGTTTTGTCAACAAATTAGAGAACTCTTCAGGGAGATATTAAGACATTGCAGTTACCGTAATCATTCAGCCCTTATGTACATTTAATTACTTATGGTGGTTTCTTGGATTCTGACAATCTTGTTAGAGGGTATGTTAGCTCAGCACCTCATAAGGTCTAGATCTCTACAGTAAACCTTCATAAAAAATATTAGGAAACAGTTCTAAACCAGTAGCAAATGCGCTAGATGTTCTCTGTTAAAATTATGTTTAGTGCAAAAGTGTGTTTTCTGCAACATTTAAAATGAGCAAGTGCAGGAACAAACTGGGAGCCTGTCACCTGCTTAAGGAATTGTAAGCAAGAAATTCAATAGCTCCTTACTGGCTTCCTGCAAAGAACACGACAAACAGCAATTTATTAATCTGTTGAAGTCTGGTGCCGTTTGGGTGGTGTTGAACTATATGTATTCATTTGGTGCTGTTTAGGTGGTGTTGAACTATATATTCTGAGTATAGTAATTCACAGCACAGCATAAGTGCATTTTCTGCTACATGAGAAAAACAAACAAACAAACAAACAAACACACAAAAAGCCAGAAACAAAACCAAAACTAAAATGAGTTGAAAGCAAGCATGGGAAAAAAACAAGCTGGTGTTAAGGCAGTACTGATTCAAATTTAAAAAAAAACTCTTTCCATATCTGACTATTGCCTTTGCATCCTAATGTGAGGGACGTCTTCCTTCTGTTTTTTGGTTTTTTTTTTTTTAAATAAAAATAAACTGCTTAATCATGTCAAATTATTTATATCAGGAATATTTTAAGAAAGCATTGTCATAAGGGCAAGTCCTGCCTGACCAGCCTGGTGTCCTTCCAATGATGGAGTGACTACATCCATGGACAAGGAAGAACTATGTATGTCATCTACCTGGACATCTGTAAGCCCTTTGACACAGTCATAGAATCATAGAGACATGGGATGGTTTGGGTTGGAAGGGACCTTAAAGATCATCCAGTTTCAACCCCCCTGCCATGGGCAGGGACACCTTCCGCTAGACCAGGTTGCTCAAAGCCTCTTCCAGCTTGGCCTTGACCACTTCCAGGGTTTGAGGCATTCACAGCTTCTCTGGGCAACCTGTTCCAGTGCCTCACCACCCTCCCCAGGAAGAACTTCTTCCTGATATATAATCTAAATCTCCCTGCTTTCAATCTAAACCAGTTACTCCCTGTCTTGTCACTACAGGCTCACATTCAGCTTTTCGTCCACCAGCACCCCCAAGTCCTCCTCATGGCTGCTCTCAATCCATTCTCCACTCAACCTGTACTTGTATTTAGGATTGCCCCAACTCAGGTGCAGGACCTTGCACTTTGTACTGTTGAACTTCATGAGGTTGGCAGTGGCCCAACTCTCCAGCCTATCAAGGTCCCTCTGGATGACATTTTTTCCCTCCATCGTATTGACTGCACCACACAGCTTGGTGTCATCAGCAAACTTGCTGAGGGTGTACTCAATCCCACTCGATGTCATCGATAAAGATGTTAAACAACACCGGTCCCAACACCGACCCCTGAGGAACGCTGTTCGTCACTGGTCTCCACTCAGACATTGAGCCGTTGACCACCACTCTCTGAGTGCGGCCATCCAGCCAGTTCTTTATCCACCGAGCAGTCCATCTGTCAAATCCATGTCTCTCCAGTTTAGAGACAAGGATGTCGTGTGGGACTCTATCGAAGGCTTTGCACAAGTCCAGGTAGATGACATCCGTTGCCTGTCCTCTATCCAACCGGGTCATTACCCCATTGTAGAAGGCCACCATCTGATCCTCATGGGATTCAACAAAGCCAAGTGCATGGTCATAGAATCATAGAATCACAGACTGGTTTGGGTTGGAAGGGACCTTAAAGACCATCTAGTTCCAACCCCCCTGCCATGGGCAGCGACACCTTCCACTAGACCAAGTTGCTCAAAGCCACATCCAGCCTGGCCTTGAACACTTCCAGGGATGGGGCATCCACAACATCTCTGGGCAACCTGTTCCAGTGCCTCACCACCCTCTCTGTGAAGAACTTCTTTCTGATATCTAATCTAAACCTCCCTGATTTCACTTTGTACCCATTACCCCTTGTCCTATCACTACAGGCCCTTGTAAAAAGTCCTCTCCCAGCACCCTTGTAGGCCCCCTTCAGATACTGGAAAGCTGCAATGAGGTCTCCTCGGAGGCTCCACTTCACAAAGTGGTCGTACACTTTGGTTGGGGCAACCCCTGGTAACAATATAGGCTGGGGCATGAGGGGATTTAAAGCTTCCTTGCCAAGAACAACTTTGGGACACAGGTGGATGAAAAGCTGGACATGAGCTCATAATGTGCACTGGCAGTCCAGAAAGCCAACTGCATCCTGGACTGCATCAAAAAAAGCATGGCTAGCAGGTCAATTGAAGGGATTCTTCCCTTCTATTTCTCTCTGATGAGACCTCACCTGGAGTACTGCATCCAGCTCTGGGGCCCCCAACATCAGAAGGATACAGACTGGTTGGAGCGAGTCCAGAGGAGGCCACAAAGTTGATCAGAGGGCTGGAGCACCTCTCCTATGAAAAAAAGCTGAGAGATTTGGGGTTATTTGTCCTGGAGAAAAGAAGGCTCTGGGGACACCTTATTGCAGTCTTTTAGTATTTAAAGTGGCCTTATAAGAAAGATGGGACAAGGCTTTTAGCAGGGCCTGTTGCAATAGGCCAAGGGGTAATGGTTTTTATCTAAAAGAGGGTAGGTTTAGACTGGATATGAGGAAGACATTTTTTACAATGAGGATGCTGAAACACTGCAACAGGTTTCCTGGAGAGGTGATAGATGCCCCATACCTAGAAACATTCAAGGCCAGGCTGAATGGGGCTCTGAGCAACCTGACTTAGTGGAAGGTGTCTCTGCCTATGGCAGGGGGTTGGCCTAGATGACCTTTAAAGATCCCTTCCATCCCAAACCATTCTATGATCATTCACACCCTGTTTTTAGGACAAAATGGAGTTTTGATGGCATTTTTATAACATCAGCTGGCATCTATTTGCAATTCTTCCTCTTCCTAACCTTGAATAAGGATAGTTATTGAAATCCAGAAGATATGCATGTCTTCAGTTTTTATTGGAAAACAGTGAATGTCCTTTCCCAAAGTTTAAAACAGAAATACATAATAAACCATACATTAATTTATCTCCCTCTTTCCTTCTTCTTCAATTCAGACCATTAAGCAGCAGATGCAGAAAAAAAAAAAAAAAAAGGTGAGCTCTGTATTGTCTATTCTCATAAGCAGTCATTTTCTATCAGTGACCAGACACTTCAGAGAGTATGTTGCCTTCTGTTTTACAGCTGACCTGGTACAGATTAGACAGTCACAAGAAGTTGATTCTTGCTGACTACAGGCCGTATTGTAGCTAGTCACAATGTGAAATAGTCATTCAATCCCCTCTAAGCTGGATAATGAGAGAGTGAGTTTTACTCCAGTGAACTTTGCCCTTACATATTCTGTCTGACTGAATAGCAACTGAAGACTATAAAAGTTCAATTCATACTGATGAGTTCTTTGAACAATTTTTTTCCCCCCTTTCTTATACCACCTGTGTTCAATGTTATGGAACTTCGGTAGAGATGTTCTACCAAATATCTGCAGTTGCTCAGTTAAGGTTTTTTGCTGTGTGTTTCCCAGAAGTCTTCCAGTAGATATTTTCTGAGAGTTAGAAATAGCACTTTTTAAGATGGTAATTGCAGCCACTTAATTTTTTTTGCAAGGGAGTTTTTCAGTAGAGTGGCTAGCACCTTCTCTGACTCAAAGTACAGGCAAAAGCAATGTGCTCATCTTCTGAGACCTATTAGGCCTAGTTTCTTCACAGCAGTCACAGGGTGAATTGTTACTGATACGCCTCTCTTCAGCTAAATTTCCCAATGTCCAAAGACACTTTTGTCCTCTTGGCTCTAGAACAGTGTCTAACAGTAGCAAGGCACACATTCTATGACAAAGTAACCCGCTCAGTTGGTGTGGAACCAGCAGTGGACATTGTCAGCCTGGATTTCTCCAAGCCTTTCAATACACTTTCCCACAGCCTTCTCCTAAAGAAACTGATGTGTTACAGTCTTCACAGGTTGTCTGTGTGGTGGGTGGGGAATTGGCTGACAGACCACACCCAGAGGGTAGTGGTAAGTAGCTCCTTTGCAAACTGGCAATCTGCCACAAATGGGGCCCCCTAGGGATTGATATTGTGTCCAGTGCTGTTTAATACCTTCGTAAGTGACCTGGATAATGGGATCAAGTGTAATAAAGTTTGCTGATTAAGTTTGCTGATATACCAAACTGAGTGGGAAAGTGGGAACTTTGGAAGTGAGAGCCACCCTGCAGGAACACCTGGGCAGTCTGGAACAATGGGCGAAGAAGAACCTTGTTCCACAAGCACAACTGTAGGGTCTTGCATCTGGGAAAACACAACCCAGAAGTACAGCAGAGTCTGGAATCTACCCAGTGGGGGAGCAGCTCTGTGGAAAGGGATCTGGGAGTCCTGGTGGACAACAGGCTCAGTATGACTGAACAGGGTGCTGCTGCAGCGAATATAATATGCTGGTGACCTGGATAATGGGATCAAGTGTAATAAAGTTTGCTGATTAAGTTTGCTGATATACCAAACTGAGTGGGAAAGTGGGAACTTTGGAAGTGAGAGCCACCCTGCAGGAACACCTGGGCAGTCTGGAACAATGGGCGAAGAAGAACCTTATCAAGTTCGACAAGCACAACTGTAGGGTCTTGCATCTGGGAAAACACAACCCAGAAGTACAGCAGAGTCTGGAATCTACCCAGTGGGGGAGCAGCTCTGTGGAAAGGGATCTGGGAGTCCTGGTGGACAACAGGCTCAGTATGACTGAACAGGGTGCTGCTGCAGCGAATATAATATGCTGGTTTCAGTTGGGACAGAATTAATTTTCCTCGCAGTAGTTGGTATAAGGTCATGTTCTGGATTTATGCGAGGCTATATTTTGGATTTGTGCTGAGAAGAGTATTGATAACACTGGTGTTTTGAGTTGTTGCTAAGAAGTGTTTGTACAAATTCAGTCTTTTTCGGCTTCTGATACTGCATCTGTGTTCCCAACTTTTTGCTACAAAAAGTGGGGAGGGTACACATTTCAGACAGCTAACTCAAACTGACCAAAGGGATATTTCCTTCCATAGAATGTGATGCTGATCATCTAAGTTGTGAGTGGGCCAGGGGGCCATATTGGTGGATTGGTTGTTTTTCCCTTTCACCCTCTTGCTCATGGGGCTCTCTCTTACTCTGTTGTGATCTCTCTTGCGCTCTGGCTCTGACTCTCGCTACTTAGGGCATGGCTGGGTATAGGACAGTGGGTGGTAATTTGTTTTATTTTCATTATGTAGTACTATTATTATTTTTAGTAGCATTATTATTGTTAGTATTATTAGTATCACTATTTTATTTATTTATATTCAATGATTAAATTGTTCTTATCTCAGCCCATGAATTCCCTTGTCTTTTCCTCTGATTCTCCTCCTCCACTGGAGGGGGGAGGAGAGGGAGGTGAGCAAGTCGCTGTGTGATACTTGCTGACTGGGATTAAACCATGACAGAGCCAAGAGGATGCTGGATTGCATCAACAAAGGCGTTACCAGCAGAGATAAAGAAATCATTATCCCACTCTACTCATCTCTTGTCAGGCCACACCTGGAATGCTGCTCTCATTTTTGCTCCTTGCTTTCCAAAAAATGTGGCCAGGCTTGAGAGGGTCCAGAGAAGGGACACAAATATGATCAAAGGACTGGGAAGCCTGCCCTGTGAGGAAAGGATAAGGGAACTATGTTTGTTCAGCCTTGAGAATAGAAGGCTTAGTGGACATCTTCTCACCATATTCCAGTATTTAAAGGGTGACTACAAAGAAGGAAGAGACTCCCTTTTTACAAGGAGTCACATGGAAAAGGTAAGAGGTAATGGGTACAAGTTACTCCTGGGGAGATTCTGATTGGACACAAGAGGAAAATTTTTCATAATGAGAGAAGTCACCCATTGGAATAACCTCCCCAGGGAAGTGGTAGATTCCCCAACATCAGACACTTTAAGACTCAGCTGGACAGGGTGCTGGGCCTTCTTAGCTGCTTTTGCCAAGCAAGGTTGGACCAGATGATCCTTCTATGATTCTATGATGATCCTTAATCATTTATTAAGACAATGTCTCATATGAGTCACAATAATCAGACACTTTTTAGATTAAAATATGCTGTGAAAATGACCATCTTTCTTCTTTTTTACTTCAGAGGTAGAAAGTTTCATATGCTTGCCTGAGGTTGCCTGGTCAAATAGTTAACTGTTCAGTGACAGCTTTCTTCTGCAACTTAAAGCAAGTCACATATACTACACTATTAGTAAAAAATGTGTCCCATAATACTAGTTAAGACTAGTAGAGTCTGAAAGAAAACCTTAAAAATGTAATGTACTGAATTAGAAGTTTTAATAAATATTATAAAAAGTATAAAGCTTCAATATTCAGAAAAATAAAATTTCAAATTTCATATTTCAGAAAAGCACTCTGTTTAGAATTAGCAGACATCCTTAACTGACAAAACTTTTTGTTGTTCTCATGTGGGCATATAGTCACATTTGTAGTCTATGCTTGGCACATCAAAATGAATGTCATTCATGTTTTATTGACCGAGTCAGCTGAGAACTGAGATTTCAGCTCATGAGATCTGAAGTGACTACAGCATATCAGCAGACAGCCTGATCTTCACATTTCCTCTGCTCAGAAGTCAACCCAAGTCAATTTTTGCTGCAGTGTTAGGTCAAGGAAAGGCAGCAAAAGCTGAAAGATTGGTGAGTAATGCAAACTGGGTAATTTACATAACTGTCATGTAGCCCCTGTCAGGTTCCTGCTACAATGCTCTGAAGCTTTAGTGATTCTTTGTGGCAAAATCAGTAGAAGTCCTAAATAGACTAACAGGAGCTTCTGAGGTTTGTTCTTTTTTGTCTATTTTTCTTTCCAGTTTATTGGCAGAAGAACCTAGGAATACCCCTGCCAGATCATTTAAAAACCACCATGTAGTCCAGCCTGAAGATTTTGATGGTCAATAATGGATATGCAGGAGAGAGCAAAATGTCCAGGGAACCATGTTATAAGCCAATTTAAGAGCATTCTTGTTCTTCTGTGCCTGTGCAATCACTTTATTCGTCTTCATATCTGTAAAACACTATCACAATAAAATCCTTTGCTCCATAAGCTTTTTTTTTAATGATGTTTGCTTTTTGTAGTTATAAATGAACACTAAAGGAATCAACTGTATCTTTTGACAGAAACAGGTGAGACTATGCATTTTCTTTTCATGTGCTAACAAGTTTCTGTTTCTTGTTCCACAATGGTTGTAACCATAACTTAAAAACTTAAAACAAGATGAACTGTGTCTGTTCCTCATTAGAAGTGAGTGTGTAAATATATCTTTAAGAAGTTAATGACAGGAGCTGATTCACCTGAAGGCTAGACAGGGCAATGAAAAGTGAATATTCAGGTTTTAGTTATTTTACAACAAATAGCTGCCTTATGAATGTCCCATTCTTAAGTACTAGAGCTTTTCCCTTGTTGTTAGGAATTTGTCAATTTTTCAGTCATGTGTTATTAATAAAATGTTACTTTTTAGTTTAAATCACACTTCTGAAAATTTTCAGCCAACTATGCCAGAGAAGTGCAGAAGGAATTAATGTTGCTAGATAATGTGAACCTTCTGTTTTCACAATATGCAAGACTTTGGCCATAACAATGTTGTCATCATACCTCTCTCTCTCAGAAACCCTGGATTTTTAATTTCTTTTTCAAGGAAGTTAAACTAAGCAAATGAAGTCCTACATGAGATATCTGGTGTATTTACAGTTTTTATTCAGTGGGACTATCACAGCACAGGAAACTCTCCATAGTAGTCTATACAGGATAACAGTCTCCTGAAAACACATGGGGCAGGTCTCCCTTTCCTGACCTTTTCTCAGAATGTTCTCTAATGAGAATGTCTCCAGATCTGAGAATCTAAGTAGATCAAGGTTTAGGCATAAGAAATTTATTTTACCTTTAAACATCTTTCTGGTGCTTTGAAAGACCTTGGAATGTAACCTTCCAGAAATGTCACTGATCTCTGACATGAGAGGAAGATATCCATCTGCCTTAGGATAGGGAAGAAAAAAAAAAAAAAAAAGAAAAAGAGGAAAGCCAGCTCTCTATATTGACCTAGATAACTAAATCAGAAGAAAAAAGGCAGGAATACCAAATCAACAAAGTATGTACCTTTGGATCTGGGTATTTATGTTCAGTGAGTTATCATTATGACTTTCTAATATAGTATTTTCTTCCATATAAAATATATCTAATTTCTGAAAGGGAAATTCTTTGAAATTAAGGCTTGTATTAAAAAGAAGCAGAAAAGTAAACCAAAATACAACATATTAGCAGGCAGCATGAAGATTACTTGAAGACATGATACTGGAGGCTGAGAACACTTGTATAAGAGTTATAAAGAAAATATTACTTGAAAACCTGCAGTGCTACTCTATTTGACAGTGTTCCCCTGTGTATGCCTGCAAGGGTTACTGACAATGCTTGGAACCATGTTTCAGAAAAAGTGAGGTTAGATCAAGTCCTCTCCATGTAACTTGTGTTTTCGTTCTACAAAACCTTACAGTGACACAAAGCGTTTCTTGAACACATGACCTTCCAAAATATAATTAACATGCAAGGCTGATATGTAGGGTGTTTATTACCTGATATGCAGGTTGTTTATTACCTGATATGCTGAAAATACTGTTCAGAGAAGCTGATTTATACTGAGCAATATAACTCTACATGTATATTGTTGCATGTGAGAATCTTTTATGCTTTTCCTTTTTACCTTGATGAAGGTATAATTGAATATATTGGTATTTTATGGAATAATTTTACTTTAATTTGTATGCTAAATTATCTTATATAAGCAGATTACATAGAACACAAGGACTGTATTTTATATAAATGAAATCCTATAAAGCAAATTCATCAATTCATAAATCTATATTTGGATAGAATCTTAATAAACTCAGCAAGAACCAGTTACAAGACTGAGACAAAGTTAAGACAGAGAGGAGAGAGGAATAAATGGGAGAAGAGAAAGAAAATTTTTTTTTTATAATGGAATAGGAAAAAAGTTCGAGTTTTCTACTCAAGTTACTTTAAAAGTTATATAATATGGATTAAAACCAAATATTTTCTAGAAATTAGTCACCAGCATCCTTGTGTTTCTGTAATATTTCTAAAACAAAATACAAAATGGTAATGAGAACAATCCCTGATAAGAATAAATATTGTCAAAAATCTCTTCTTTCACTGAACATAAATTTCTTAGAAATTTCTGAACAATTATCTTCCTCAGAGACATCATGTTACGTGATTAGTTGATAGGTTTTGTACAAATGTCTGAAAGTCAAATGTCTGTGTTAGTCTGAAAAGCTGGTAAGTCTTTGTTACGTAAATTCCAATTCTCTCTCAGAGGGGAAGTTAATAACTTCCTCATCTCAAACACATAAATTTATTGTCAAATTATTTAGCTTAGTGTTATTAAATTTCAAAAAAGAATGAAAAAAAATCCCATTAAATCATTTGTCCTGTAAGTGCCTTTTAGATGATAACACTTAATGAAAAATAGAATCTTTAGGTTAAAAAAAAAAAAAAAATACTGTAATACTATAAACTTATATTTAAGCATTTTTTTTAAAATCTAAAACTTTTAAACCAATTACATCAGAACTTTAGTGTGCATAAAACAATAATTTAATGCCAACTTCATTTAACTTGTACCTTCCCCCTCAATGTGATGACAGTAAATAATTTGTAAATCGAAACCGATATTTAAGACCAGACCTTAGTCATGACTGACATGAACAGCAAGAAGAACCAAACCAACATTTTTTTTTTCCCCCTCTTAGACTATACCTTGTATAGACTACAGGAAATGTATCCCTTTCACAGTAAAAATAATTCATGTAAATGCTTTGGTTTTCTCTGAAGCTCTCTGGTTTAATTTCCAGTGGTCATATACATAGACACAGCTGTTAAATGTATTTTCAAAATTTCCATGTTTATAATGCACCGTGTTATATACACATGCTTAGATACATTTATCAAGATCACAACCATTATACCTATAATGCTGGATCAAAAAATATTTATCAGATTCCAGGAAGAAGAGCTGTACCCTGGTTACATCCCAGGTTCAGGTTAAGGCTAAAAGCACATATAAAATCCTACATCTTCTTTGACTCTAACTACCTCCCCTTCATACTTACACTTTAATTGCTGTAAGAAAGAGATACAAGTGCATGAACTACAGTGCAATGTGGTACGCTTAAAAGTCTTCTCCAGACCGGTTATTCAGTGAAACAGAATGAGGGGTGTTCAGGTGTGATTGCATGTGGGTAAATGCAAACAGCTGTGCTGTAGAAACTACAGCCACTATAGTGACTCCCTCAGTGGTCCAGATTTTGATGTTTGCTTTTGAATGACCTTGTTGTATTTTGTTGGGTATTATTCAGCTAGGTGTACGTGGGGTTAAAATGCATGCTACGAACAACTTGAAGTTTCTTTCCTTTGCCAGTCATTAGATCCAAGTCTTTGTGTTCTGGAAGGGTTGTTTGTTTTGCTGGTTTTTTTTCTTTTTTTCAATTCATTAGGTAATTAGGTTGGATAGTTATAAAAGTCAGAGCAACACCAGCCTCTAGCAATGCTTGTCACATAAATGAGTTAACACAAATGTATTTTCTAAAACAAACACAATTTAACACAACATGGCATTATTCCCTAAATGCAAGATGATCTCCAAAGTGAGTTTCTTCCCACCACACTGAGCCTTTTAAAGGAAATCAGCATACTCCTTTCTTTTTTTTTTTTTTTCCTTCTCTCTCTAGACTGCAATTTTGGGGATGGGGAATGTGTTGATATGTCAGTTATATGCAGATGGGTGGAAATTTTCACATAATCTTTGAAAAGGGAGAAAACAACTTTGCTTGCAGAAATAAACTCTCTTCTAATTTCATATATTCAAACTTATTTTGTCTCTGATTTTCTTTCCTGTTCTTGTTTACTTTCACATTTTGTATCTTCTTTTTTAATTTTGATGTACTTCCTACTTCATATTTACCCACCAAACAATTTAAATTAGCTTTTTGAATTTAGAATTAGCTTTTTAAAATATCTTTTAGAATGTTCTAATATATTCTATAACTAATTCTAAAAGTAGACATGAAGAATTTTAGAATATTTAAAATACATCATCAGCTGCAGATTAAATGCAATTAGTCACATCTGTTTAACTTGAAAACATCACCCTGTACAGACCTGTAGAGGTTCAGAAATTTTGCTTTCAGAAATCCCTATATAGTATATTTAGAAGTCAAAATGATAATATCTTATGTTCTTGCCATGTCTTCTTGTATACAAGATTTTTTATGTCTTTCTACTGTGAGTTTCTTTTTCTATAGTTCTTTCATCAGTTCTCCTTTTTCATCTGCAAATATGTCCTGAATTTTTTAGTGATGCCTTCTAATTTCTTTCTTGTCTAACTAGTATTAATTTTCATGCATTGTTATGGTCTCTAATGTTTAAAAAAAAAAAATCTAAAAAGGTATAAAATTTATGGCATAGTGTGGCCATAGTTAGCACTATGACATATCTGCAAAATAAATATAGGAAAAATCTTGTGCAAGGTAAATGTCTAAGAAGACGTCAGAAATTCTTTAGCCTTCTTCATTAATGTAGCTGTCTGTTTTGTCTAGACTTTACTCATTTTCTTTTAAAATTACTAATACCTTCAGTCCTTTTACTATTGCAAAGAATGTTGGAAACACTTGAACCTTAAGCCTGAAATAACAATATTCTTAAATACACTTCAAAGCTTACTGCAGCTAGGACAATTACCACAAAAAGACTGAAGCATTTACTTCAATTAGTTTGTAGTCCAACATTCTGGTCCTCAAAAAGCTTTCATCAAACCTGACATCTTTTTTTTTAATTTCTTTATTTTTATAATTATTTATTATTTTTTTGCTTTAAATATTCTTAAATGGCTCAGATTCTGTGTCCATCCCTTCCCTGGAGTATCTGTGACCTCACAGTAGCAGTATTTTATCTCAAGTTTCTGTAGTACAATAGTCATGACATTTGCTTAAAAAAAAAAAAAAAAAATCTGATTTAATGCTTCTCTCAGCTTATTTCAACTATTTTTCTAATACTATTAACATTATAGGAGGATTAATTTACATTGCTTGTCATAGGCACTAGTCTTATGAACCATATACTTACTTCAGTAGGAAGTCAATATTTCTCTTATTTTTTACATAGAAAATCTTGTGCCATGAAGGAGGAATAAGAATGGTAAGTACTGTAGGTTCTTAGCCAGCATTCTCTGTATAAGTCAAAGATTTTCAGTTGTCCTCAAGTGTGCAGACCACAAGGTCATAAGATGACAACTTTATTCAATTCAATTCAACCTAATTCAATGACTTCAACCACCCTGGTATCTGTTGAAGGGACAACACAGCAGGGCACAAGCAAGCCAGGAGGTTCCTGGAATGCGTAACTG
>NW_010230100.1:0-265 GCF_000690775.1 Eurypyga helias | reverse complement strand
TCCACAGCAAGCTTGCTACCCTGGCCTTCAGCAGAGCAGACTTTAACCTCCTCAGGGAACTGACTGGGAAGGTTCCTTGGAAAGAAGCCCTGGAGGGAAGAGGGGCCCAAGAAAGCTGACAAGTATTCAAGGACCTTCTCCTCCAAGTTCAGGAGCGATGCATCCCAACGAAGAGGAAGTTGGGTAAAAGCGGACGCAGGACTGTGTAGATGAACAAGCAGCTCCTAAACAACGAGAATCAAAAAAAGCAGCCTATAGTGGGTGG
>NW_010230099.1:42158-51190 GCF_000690775.1 Eurypyga helias | reverse complement strand
GTAAAGTCCAGGTAGACAAGATCCATGTGGACTCAAGTCCAGACTCCTGTTCAGAGCTGGTCTGTCAGCACAGCAAGACACGGTCAGCTGTAGCTTTCTACACTCGAGTTGTGGAAGGTTTCCAAGATGGAGGTTCCTCAGCCTCTCCCACTGCCTGCCTGCCTGGTGAACAGTCTTTCTGCAGTGTTCAACCTTCCCAAACTGCAACTTATGGTTATCATCCCACATCACATCACCTGGTCCTGCTGAGATAAGCTTTGTTCTGCTGGGCTCCGTGTCACTGCTACTCCTTTTCTGCAGGGGATTTTGTCCTTCACATCAGCTGCCGAATGAACCTGTTTGTCCGCATGGGACTTAACTCCAACACTGGTGGACCTTACATTCATCACACAGGTCAGCATCACTTTCAGCCCTGGTCAGTTCTCATGGATCATTCCCAAAATGCGATCACTCAGAGGGGAGGAGCGGTCACTCACCTCTAGAGTTTTCTGTAAGGACTGTGTCAGGCTTCCCAACTCTTTCTTTTCTTCCTCCACTCCTTTAAGGGAGCGGGCTGTGAGCTCTAGCTCCCTAAAGAAGCAAAAAAGGGGGACAGCTATTGCAGGGGAACAGTAGCCCCACAGACTGTGCTCAGGCTGTGGATCTCTCAGCACAGGACCTGTGACCAGTGGTTGGTACAGGCAGCTCTGGAGAGTCAGGAGCTTGCCAGGAAGCATCGCACCCTGAACACGCTACAGGCATCCAGGAACTTTATGGATCGTCAAACCAAAACCAACTGTTCATGTGCTTCCCTAGCAAGGGCAGGGTAACCGTTGCAACTGGAAGAGCTCAGACAGGACAGTCACAGCTAAGCAGATGTAGATCTATGAAAACAAAAATGGTTTGCAAAATCATGCTGGCTTTTCTGAGATATTATTTAAGGAGAGAAAAGGGGGGGGTGGGAAAAAGAGAGAGGGCAATGGCAAAACATGCCAACACTCAATGCAAAAGCACTTGGACCCTTCTCTTTTTAAATACATTTGCTGTTCATATTTTGGATATTGTAACTCTTAAAATGACAAAATTATTCTCAATGAGGCAACTTCATCATCACCTAGTGTCATTCAGCTAAGGTGGAAAACCAGATTCAAATGGATGGAGCCCATGTGGCTGGTCAGCCAAATTAATTGCCTCTCTGAAATCCTCTAACACCCATCTGTGGCCATGTTATCCTGACTAATCCGGAGTTTGCTCATGTCCCAGCCCTTTGAAAACAAAGTTGCTGGAGCCCTGAATGCAAAATGAAACTAAGCTGTATTCTATTGGTCACACAAGTGACAGCAAATGCAGGTAAACTGACCTGAACTATTCCCATTTTGGTCAATGTAGCATTCATCTCCTTCTATGTGCACAAAATAGGTGAACTTTATGAGTTGTTTGGATTCATCACCACAGCAGCACTTCTGCCCAGCGTAGGAGTTGGAGTCCTTCCCCTGCCCTGCGCAGCTTGCTGCCTTACCGCCTGATCTGCTCCTGCTCCAGCCGCAGCTCCCGTACCACCTCTTCAAACCGGTGCTTCTCTGCTTCCAGGACTTGGTTCAGACGCTCGAGTTCCTGCACCAAAAGAGAAGACAGGAATTACTCTGCTGACACACATGCAGTTAGGAAAGGCTTCCCTTTTTACAAAGCCTGAGACTTTTAACCTGAGATACACAGAGCCATGAGGTGTCTGATTCCACCACACTTTTGTCCAGGGGCAACTAGAAGGGATAGAAGGTTGGTTGAAGATTTCCAGACATCCAGAAGTCCTAGCCAGTTTACCAAGCACCTGGACATCCCAGACATGCTTCCTGCACAGGTCAGCTCTGCTGCTCATATGCAGAAGGTCCAAAGCTCCCTGGGAAAGCTGGACTCAACAGGCATGTACCGTTTCCAGGCACCCAGTGCACAGGTACAGAAAGTCCAGACAGGAATGTGACAGCCCCAGCACTGCTGCACCCGAAGCAGGATATCGCTACTAGCTCAGCCTTGCTTCCCATCCCCGCTGGGACGGGAAAACATGAAGTGCACAGTTACAGCTCTGCACAGTTCAATCAGCCTGTCACTAGCTTTGTGCTAGTAAAACCATGTTTGAAGAGCAGTGAATACCACAAGCTATCCTCAAGCAGTGAGTCAGTCTCTCCCCCTACTCCAGAGGAAGCAGTGGTACCGAGACCTACTGCAGATGGAGGGAGACAGGGACAAAGTACAGCAAGGGTCCCATTCCCGCACAGGTCCCTGGCAGCCTTCCCCGCTAGGCAGACCCCCGCTGCAGGCCTGGGCAGGTCACAAAACAGCATTGATGCCAGATAAATTCACAGTAAGGCTCTTGCTCCAAGGCACAGACGCACGGTTCAAGCTGCTTTCCCAGCATCTTGCTTGGAAGCCTTCACGCTCGCAGCAGGTCAGACCACCACAGCTATATATTCATTCCTTCATCAGAACCCAACTCCTTCAAACTAACCTGGCCTCATCTGCTCTTGGTGGGCAGTGGAGATACCATGCATGGCTTTGAGAGCACAGATTTGTTCTGTGGTCTTTAGATGAGGGCATTTCCCTCCCTACGGCTGTGGGTTGTGCAGCACGCTACCTCACCAAAAAGGGATGTCTCCCTGCAAATGCACATGTAGCTTAGCCCTGAAGGGGTGTCCAAGCCCCCTTTGGACTTTAGCACTGCAGAAATGTACACAGCAAAAACATGGGCCTGAGAAGCCTAGGTCAGCATTGCCATCTTTTGCTGAAGAGGGGCAACAGTCATTTTGGAATAACTGGAAAAGAGAGCATGGGGCAGTTTGTAGAATGGCAGTGTGGTGGTCTACATCCAAGCGGGCTTTCCTACGGTGTAATAGGACAACCCATTTGCAAAGCTCTCTTGCAATAATTGGATGACAGTGCTATAAAAACAGGTAGAGATTTGGTGTAAATATGAGAATGAGCTACTTCTATTATTTTAGGCAAATATAAGTTAGGAATAGTTTGGAAAACAATAATAAACTTGATAAGGTATAATAGTCACACCTAAGGGAGTGCTCTCTTGAGTTTTCTCTTGTGCAATGTTTATTATTCTCCCCATCTCTAGTGTGTCCAAAAAACAAACCACATTGCTTTTTGCTGCACCTCGTTTTTCTCTATGATATCACTACACTAGAACAACGTCAGGTTTATTTGCTTTTCTAACTCTGGAGATAGGCAAGTTGATTGCCACAGTCTTCTTGAATCTGCCAACTAAGTGTATAATTAAATTCATATTCACTGGGTTGAATCTGATCTTCCTCCCTCGTCCTCCTGGAAACACGATCACAAACATGCTGCCCAGAAAGTGCCTGAGGAGGGGAGCAGCAATACACCTTCAAGACCCATCCTATGGCACAGCTCTCATTCCTCTCTTCATCCACAGGGCCCAGAGTTTGGCTGGACATTCTTTTGGCTCCGCAGCCTCCTTCCCTGAACCCTGACATGCCTCCCAACCTCCCAGTCCTGCCACGTGGAAGCTGAAGGAAATTGGCTTGTGACGAACACTCACCTCTTTTTGCTCTCTCTGCAGACACAGCTCTTCTGTTTCTTCCATTAGCTTATCTGCAAACACACACACGCAAAGCCCAAATGCAGAGGAAAGCAATTTATATCCTGGTGATACTTAGGAGCATGAAACACTGACTGTTTGAAGCTTCAAAACACAGCGTTCCCTATTGCTTGTGTGTACCTGTCTGGGAGGCTCCGAGGGCTGAGATGATACTAATGGGATGTTCTGTAATTTCCCTCTTGCCAAATAACTTCATAAACTAAAGAGCCATATTGCTGTGTACTCATCCTAAGGTTTCCTCTCGATGTTGTTAAAGAGCATTAGCGAACTAACCTTCGCAATCCTTTAGCTGAGTCAGGGGAACATTCTTATCTCTGCTTCACACGTGAGGAAGCAAAGGCCCGGAAAGGTTAAGTGGGTGCACAGGGTTGCACACGTTGTAGCAGCAGTCAGTGCCCCATCCCTGCCTGCCTAGCATATCACCCTCTCCCTCAGACCCCTGGGCATCACTGCCAGCTCCCTACGGTCACCTTGGGATGTCCCAGCCAAGCCCAGGAATCAATCCCCTAACTTAGCCACAGAACTTCCAGCTGTTAAGATTAGTTCCCCTCAACATCGGTTGCTCTTGTCTACGGAGAAGGACACATGCCCACCGGAGACTCTGCTCTGGTCCTTACACTGTGACCTGATGTACCTACGTTGTGCTACGCCCTAACCTTACACAGAGGCTCTGCCTCAGGCAGGTCTCAGTGATGCTTACAGGAGACCGGGCAGAAACTCATTCCCGGTAGTCAAGCGTAGGGTCTAGCTCTCAGCGCTGCCACCCGGCTGCCCTGTGAGAAGGGGCAGATTTGCCATAGCACTTTGTCATTAAGTCTTCTCCGCATCAGGCGAGGAGGATGCTACTGGCTTCCTTTGTACTGAGGACCTGAAGATCTTATTACTGCTGGCAGGATTACTACTGCTAGGAGGAACGCAGACCTCTACCTCCTGCCCACAGCAGGGCTCCTGGTGCCAGAGCAATAGTCTTACATTACTGAGCTCTGCTGACCATCACTGCTGCCTTTCTTTCTACTCTCGCCTTCTTCCTCCTTGACAGGACCATGTAGACCTGCCCTGTAATCACACAGAGGCTCTCCCACCTTCCCCCTTCTGCCCCTCCTGGGGGGACCAAGCCCAGGGCTTGATGGGCTTCTGCAAATTCCCTGCCTGAGAGAGAAAACTGGATCCCAGCTGACTGGGGGGCAGGTAACTCTGGAAGGATTCAGGGAATTCCCTGAGCAGTGTTTGCTTCCTCCAGGGAGCCCTGACCTGCTGCCAGGAGCAGTGCCTGACCTCAAAGCTTAACTACAGGATGGACACAGGTCATTGAGGGTAAAGCTAATGAGGCAAAAGCCTCAGCAATTATACAGGAATAAATAGAAAATTGCTGAAAGTAACCAACTATGACAACTGACCAGCTCAGAATGTTCTTGTCACGGACCAAAGAACCCAGTGAAATGTATATTTTACATTCCAAATAGCTCCTGTTTGTCACAGGACATGTCTTCCTCTATCACCTTGTCTTTTTTATCAGCCTCCTAGGCTCTTTAGTCTTCTCTGGTGGTTGAAAACAATGTTTTGAGAAAACTTTCCTGTTTCTAACTTTGCTCTTGTCTCCCCAGGTCCTCCTCTCAGCACTCCCTGCCATCCCTTTGGCTTGTGTGGAACCACTCTTCCCTGCCTGCCTCACCTACCAGCCCACCCATCAGCTCACACGTGCAAATGGCGCTCAGATGGCCAGAATGAACACGCCTTCTTACTTGAATCACGATCACTGTCGCATGGGAGACCATATACTGAGATCACCCCTGATGAGGATGGATGCAGACATGCCAAAGGCTCTTCAAGATCCCTCCAGTGGGTTGATGATTAGGACTAGGTACCACAAGCCCCTGCTCAAGGCCTCACCAACCTGAAGCACTCAAAGTTGCTGCTGCTAGCTTGTTTAAAGCAGACTGTCCAGAGAAGTCACTGGGCTCACACATGTCACCAGCAGCCCTCAGGTCAGAAGGGCTCTTACACCTTGGGGAATGCTCTAACTTAGGAGGCATCTGCGTTAAAAAGGCCACACTCCCTTGGCTCTTGCTATAGGCAATTATGGAGAAGAGACAGCTCGACTTCCCAAGGCAGTCACAGAGCACCCAAGGCACTGTCACCCAGAGGCTGGTTTCTGAGTAGGGGATGGGACTAGATAACATCCAGAAGTCTCTTCCAACCTAAATTGTTTTATATTCATCTGGAGCAGCTGCTCTCTCTCCATTGCCCATGGAGAGAGCAATGACAAATTAGCCACTGCCATTAGATACCTCAAACAAACCCATGTAAAATCTCCCACTTCCAATATGAACAGTGTGAGCAAATGCAAAGACCAAGCAGAGTAACACCAGAAAAAAGCAGCTAGAGGAGGAAAACACATGCATGAAAAGCTGTGACCTGCCTCAGAAAAAACAGTCCTGAGAGACTGAAAGTCTAGGCAAAGGCCGTTTGCTTGGTGAGCATCTGAAATCGGCACATCCAAACTTCTCAGGGCAGCAAACATTTGTAGAGACCAGGCAGCAGGAGCAGCAGGACTACAGCATGCTGGCCAAAGCATGTTCTTCCTTTCATGCCCCACACAGATATCCAGATCCTACCTTAACATTTTCATGTTTTGACTCCCTTCAGAACCTGAATTTCAGCTGCTGACTACTCAGAAGCTTCAGCCAGTAAAAATCTGTAGCTGCTTGGCTTGACCACACTGACAACTCCAGGAAAGCAAAATGGCTATTTGGAGTTTACGGCTTTTGGAAGTGTTTCCTACCTAAATACTCCTGCTTCTCCTTGGCCAGCTGCAGTCCTTGGGCTTCCAGGCTCTCGATCATGGCTTCTCCCAGTTGGGCATTCTTCCAGGTCCTAGGGAGAGCAGACCCAAAGCAGACAATGTAAGACAGCTAAGGGTCCCACAGAGCGAGGCGGGGGACTCAGCCTAGCAAACTACCAAGGAATTCAAACACAGAGACTCTCATCAGTTGGGACAGGGATTCTCTGGTTTTTTCCTTACAAATGAATTGGGGAAATTTCCCTGACATTGAGTAGTTTTTATATTTATTTTTTTTAATACAGGAGCTGTATGTCAACACCACACATCTATTCAAGTGGGTTTTTTTCCAGTGTTTTGGAGACTTCTGCACTGAGCTTAGTCTTAAGGGCTCTCCAGACCAACCCAGCACGTGCACAGCCTCCAGCTGCAACAGGATGTGCCTGGATCCCAGTAAATGGACCCTGACAGACTTTAGAACCAGATTTCAGCTTTTAACTCATCTAGCTTCCCATCTGCCAGTGACATTGTCTTCTGCAGCTTTTCCAATATTTTGCTGCTATAAACACTCTTCCCCTTCAACCATTAACTGCTTATTGACTCCTTTCCACAGCCATTTATCTTCAGCCTTTCTTGTATCCATCATCCATCCTGGAACCAAACAGTTCCTCCTTGTAGGCCACTAGGATTTGGTGTCTGGCCCTACACTGCGAGTTAAGTGCCTCTCCCTATAAAAACAACAAATAACCAGAGGCAAAAGCCAGATGAGATGCTGGCAAGTAGGGAGAGTTACAGGAAGCAGGCATATTCAGAGTACGTTGTGTTATTGTAGGACCATTGGCCAGAGGACCTCAAGGTCTCTTAAGCACATTATGAACTGAGCTGCAAAAAAGGCCTGAGGAACAGATACCCATTACTGGTTGAGCTGATGGACAGGGTAGGCTTTAATATAGATATTAAATACCAAGGATACACAAATCAAAACCAGAACCAGAAATTGAGTTTGCTGCTCATTTCTATTCATGTTCCATTAGAAAAAAATTATCATAAAACACATATGTAAAATTCACCTCAATCAATTTATATAGATGCACACAGAGGAACAGCAATTACTGCCCAGAAATTCTGCCATCTTTGTTAAATCCTAAGGGGGCTTATTAATATTAAATACCTGTAGGCCTTCCTGTACCAGGCCTCTTTGTGAGCCATTTGAAACTGCAGCTTTTGAGAGACTGTTAAGTTGGCAATCTCTTATAAAAGGATTTCAAGGCAACCTGTACTTCGTCTCTTACAAAAGCCAGACAAATCTATTAAACACACACCACCCCAGGGACCAGGCAGCTCACGGCTCCGGCAGCCGAAGCATGGCCTTGTGCTCTCTGCAGACAGCTGGGTTTCTTTTCAGCTAATGAGCATCTAGGATATTTCTAAAGCGCAGAGGAAATTAGAACGCTAATTAAAAAGGTGATGTTTTGCCTACAGGTAGATATGTTCATCTTGGGTGAGAACATGGGGGCGTGAATGTGTTTTTCCACTAACGTTGCCTGATACAGGATGAGTCTGCTCCCAGAGCAACCAACAGCAACCAGGTCAAGGTCGGGGGGTGGACAAAGTTTATCATATGATTACTTGGAGGGTTTCAAGATGGCTGTAGCCTTTAAAATGTCTGTTTACCTGATTTACTCTTCCTGTGCTCCCTACCTTCCCCCGCCTAACAAGATGTTTCACTGTCTCTAACTCAAAGGTTACTACACCCACTGCTGTATAACTTCGAAGGTGCACCCACATCACTGTGTTTTAGCTTCTATTCCTTTTATCTGCTGGAACCAGTGCTGGTGTGTAATGGCAGCAGCGGGGAGGTACAGGCTATGATTTCAGCTGAGGGGCAAGGAGGTATTTGTTTTATTTTGTACTTCTTACCAAGCGAGTTTTCATCAGAAAAAGCCACATTGCTTCAAGTGCTGGAAAGCACAGGGTCAGGAAGGCTCGTGGGACAAGTAGAAAGCACCCTTATAATATATTTCTGAAAAAAAACCCCAGAGCTGTATAGTATCTCCACTTGCTATACAGCTCAAACATCATCTGTTCCAGTCCTTTTGCAGCACTGGGAACATCTCTCTAGCTTTGCCTGCATTTTTCCTTTCTCAGGAACATCCATAACCCATTTTTGGAGACAGTACCCAGGACATATGTACTATGTTACCTGGGGGGTTTTCCCCCCACCACTGCCTACTAAGCCCACTTTTAACCACTGCAGGGAATGCTTCTGTGGACATAGAAAGTGTACAACGTGTCCCTCTCCCCCACTAGCAGTGGCAAAAGCCTCTCTGGGTGGGAAGAGAGCTAGGCTGGCTTGGAGTCAGGGCTTTGCGCATTTCCAAAAAGCTTTCAAGACCTGGCAAGTCCAAGCCACAACATGTCAGAAGGGTGAAGAGACCATCAACTCACCTCCGCATTGAATAGGCGGTTTCCTTATCAAACCAGAAGGCTTGGCAAGGAGTGAAGGGCTGAAGGCATCACTGAGCAGACTGTGATGGTGGTAATAAGCAGTTGTACAGGGACGTGCACACACAACTCACTCGGCCCCAGATGTTAAGAGGGAGCAGACAAAATTGAAACAAATGAGAGGTGATAGAGGACACCTCCCATCCT
>NW_010230099.1:40777-42145 GCF_000690775.1 Eurypyga helias | reverse complement strand
CCTGTTTAACAAAATCTCAGTCTATGGAGTTGTTTTTTTTCCGAGGGTGGGTTTTTTTTGTTTGGGTTTTTGGTTTTTTTGGGAGGGGGGGGAGGTTCCCCCTCTGGTTAGTTTTAAATAACAAGGGAGACTGTAGGATGATGACAATAATGTGTAAGTGCTGCAGTGCCAACAGCAGTACAATCTCCGTCTAGGAACAAGAAGGCACTGTAGCAGGTCGCCTAAAATATTTCAGCCGCCTCCTTTTAGTTTTCCTATTCATTGCCCATCAATTTACTGGCCCATGAAACTTCCATGGGCAGCCTTCTGTTGCAGTTCATACAGTACCACATAGATTAACAGCTTGCTCCACAACCAAAGCCCAGGCTCACTGCAACAGCACAAAGCTTGGCTTGGGCTGATCCACCATAACACCGTGTTCCCCAGTAATTACAACTGGACAATTTCAGCCTCATAGCATTGGAATTAACTGAGATACTGCATTTACCCTGCATGCACACACTGGTATCACAAGTTAAACTTGCCTGAAAGAGCAGCTTTTGTCCCTACAGACACAAGAGATCACATACACACACTGTAATGCAGCCAGCAAAGGCAAAGCGCTCATTGCTTCAAGCTTCATAGCTGAATAATAAGCTCTGGAAGTTTCTACCTGGCTTGGGAAAGTCAAATCCCTGATGAAGTGTTACCTCTTCCTGCCCCTGCTGAGATTTAGAAAAAGCCTGCTCTGTTTTTTCAGAACAGCCGCTAATTGTACTGTCAGGCTCTTGGGTGCTGAGGGCTTGCAGAGCTGGTGGCCACCAAACCGCAAATCTCTCCAGCATTCTCAGCAGACTATGAACTCAGTATTGTACACATACAGCAAATCAAACCCTCTCACCCAAGTAGGTGAGCTGGAAATGCTCTGCTAACAGCTCCTCCCCTGGGATTTAGCCTGCATCCATATTTCATAGAATGGTTTGGGTTGGAAGGGACCTTAAAGACCATCCAGTTCCAACCCCCCTGCCATGGGCAGGGACACCTTCCACTAGACCAGGTTGCTCAAAGCCACATCCAGCCTGGCCTTGAAGACATCCAGGGATGGGGCATCCACAGCTTCTCTGGGCAACCTGTGCCAATGCCTCACCATCCTCTCAATAAAGAACTTCTTCCTGATGTCCAATCTAAATCTCCCCACTTTCAATTTAAACCCATTACCCCTTGTCCTGTCACTACAGGCCCTTGTAAAAAGTCCCCCCGCAGCTTCCTTGTAGCCCCTTCAGGTACTGGAAGGTGCTATAAGGTCTCCCCAGAGCCTTCTCTTCTCCAGGCTGAACAAGCCCAACTCTCTCAGCCTGTCCCCATAGCAGAGGTGCTCCAGCCCTCTGA
>NW_010230099.1:37145-40614 GCF_000690775.1 Eurypyga helias | reverse complement strand
CGGTTGGCTTTCTGGGCTGCCAGCGCACACTGCCGGCTCATGTCCAGCTTTTCATCAACCAGTACCCCAAGAATTAATTTCAGAATTAAACTGTCTTGAGAGGCCAAATCCTGCTGCTGTGTGGCCTGAGTGCCCTAGGACCTGGGCAGAAGGGATGCACACCCCACGGTCACACAATTGCTTCAGGGCTGTTACTGACCCCCCGGCATAACTGGTGCTGCTCAGGAGAGCAGGGACAGGCTGGTGAGGTCCCTACTCAGCAACAGGGTGTAAAGCCACATAGAAAGCTGCTCCCTTGCTTTGTGCCTTGACTGTTCTCCTCTTACCTTACCCAAATTCATACATCTACAGTGTAGGGAGGTTTTCTGACCCCCACCTTTGTCAAGCCCGTGGACCTCACTTCCCCCACAAAATAGATCAGGAGAGTTCCTGTTCAGTCCCAGGTGCCACCTCTCTAAGGTAAGAGAGAGGAACAGCAGATGCCACTCAGTATGTCAGCATTTGACATGTGACAGCCTGGGGTTGTTAGCAAAGAGTCACACTGCATACCATCCCGCACACCAAGGCCGGAAGCTTTGTGCCAATTTTAGCATTCTTGTTTAGGGAAGGGATGGGTCTAGGAGGCAAGCGAAGGGATCACTTGTCCTGGGGAGCTTGTCTGCCACCCATAGTCCTTCTAGTCAGGCTGCTTCCTCTTTATCCTTTACACATCTACAGAGCAGATCAAAGAGAATAAGGAATAGAGAGAAGCTTACACTTTTCCAGACTCCTGTAGCATCTCCAGCCACTGACCCTGCTCAAACTCTGATTCAGCTGCTAGAACAATGTTACCCTAGAAGAGGGGAAGGGAGGGGAAAAAGACCCGGATTAGAGAGGCCAGTGCCTTACGCACCTCTGTGCGCTCAAGGCACAAACCGGACACAGCTTGCACAGCTACGGAAGGAGGAGAGCCCACCGCAGGCTTCCACCTCTGTGGGAGGCAACACATGGGGGAGAACATGACCCAGGCCTACCACACATTGGAAAGAGATGCACACGGCAAGCGATCATGGTAGGAATGAAATGATAGGGCAGCACGAGCTCTAGGGCTCCTGAATATCTGTCTTCTGGTCCTCATATCATTAAGACCTGCTGTCAGAAAGACCACGTTTCCTTGTTGGTTGTCAAAGCAGGAGCAGTAGCAAAGCCCAGAGGGGACTTGGGATGCTAAGCCACTCTTTTGGAACAGTCTGCCCAGAGAGGGTAAAAGCATACCCCCGTGGGGTGGGAAAGACTGCCAAATCCAGCTCTGCTCATCAGGAATAAAATGTTTTGCTGTGTTTGGGGTGGGTTTTGGGGTTTTGTTGAGAAGTCTACTTACGTGGAAGTCTTCATGAGAGATCTTTATGGCATAAGGCATGTTGGGCTCTTCTTTGGGCTCCACGATGCAGCCTCCCAGGGGTATGACACCCTGGGGATAAACCAGAGGGCTCCAATCAGTCAGCAAAATTGAGTATAACTATGAACTAACCAGGAGGTGAACGTTCACCTTTGGTCACTTGCAGGCCCCTGCCATGCCTTGGCTCTCCCAGGAGGACAACACACACAGACTCCCACCACCACCAGACCTCCATGTGGTACCCAAGTAGGGTAAAGGTGGCTCTCCTGCATTCAGCTTGGAAGGAAGGCTGCTAACTAGAACATGGGAGCAGGAGCTCTTTTATCAAGGAGGAGGTTGTCAGGGGCGGACATTGCGGATTCATAGTGTGGTGCCATGAGAGAGGTTGCGTATCCATGATGGGTCAACACCCCACATGTGCTGCGTGGGGACGGATGTGTGACCTGTTGCCTCTAACCATGCTGGGTGGGATCAGCACCTTTGGAAGCACTTGTGACCACAGAGGGTAAAAGCAGACTCAGACCACAGAGTCCCACCGCAAGAGCTGGGAGGGTGCTTTGGGGGCTGAGCACGTGTGGGTTAGCAGGGGCTGACTGTGACTGCTTATGGGTGAGGAAAAAGCAGCAGCCAAAGCTGTGACCCCCACCACTGGCTCTGCCAACAGTATTCTCACAGTTGATTAGGAGACCATGGAAACAAGGGGATATACCTACTATTCAGCTACAAAAAATACTTAAGTCGTGTACCTGTTAAATCATTAAGGAACCTGAAGATGTACTGATGTGATTCTTGGGTTTTTTTGAGGCTTCCCTAGGTCTGTGAGAAGTTTGTGGCTTACCTTTTCTTCATTTGCTGGGCCCATGGAGGCAGAGGGAAGCTAGAAACAGAATAACGCCCTCTCCCATGCCAACACCGCTCACCTTGGGGTGGATATTGAAGTATTTATTGCTTTCAAAACTTTTCTTTTCACTCTCAGCATAGTAGAGCAGGAAACTTTCCTTAATGATGAAGAACCTTTAAGACAGAAGATTTAAGACAGAGAAAGGAAATAAATACTGCTAAAGCAGAGGTTGTGGTTCACAGCACCAGGAAGTCTCCAGCTAACAGATGCTGCTTGCTGAGCAGAAGAGTTTACTGTTCCCAACTTAGCCCAAGGTGCGGGGTCTCACGTCTGCTCACAGCCGAGAGCAAGTGCTTAACGCTAAGTGCCAAGTTCAAGCGCTTTGTCCTTGTAGTTTACTATGGCGTGTCCTACTACAGCACACCCCAGCACTGAAGGCAAACCGTAGCACTGCTTGCTCACGGGCAATGGGACAGCGGTCTGTGTCCAAGACAGCAGAACAGCGCAAGCCTCTTGGCATCTCGACCTGTATGTGCCATCTAGACCATGTGTTGGATTCAACCAATTGTAAGAGAGCTGCTCCTTTTTTTAAGGATTTCTCTCACGTGGGCTAAGGGCAACTAAAAGCTTATTTTTTTTGCAATCTACTCCCTGCCACCCTCTTTCCTCCCATCTCGGCATAAGCCCAAAGGGAAGTGTTTCCACCGTAACACTGAGTCATGTGGCAGGGAGAGTCACAGGGCAGCACTCCCAAGCAACGTTTGAGGCAAAAGATAAGCCATGAGAGCACTCAGGAGCAGAAATAAATTTTAGAGATACTTTTGAAGTGGAGATCCTAGCAAAGTCTCCTGTCACTGACCTTTGTAAATACAAAGGAAATGGAAAGGGATTTTTTTTCCCCCTTTTATGTGTCACATTAAAATATACTTTGTTATGCCCAGTTAGCTTTAGGTATGTTCTGATGATCACTGTATAGCGGCCACAAAATATCACAGCTTCTATAAACCAAGCCTCTAATTTACTGGAACGTGTCCTCAAAATTGTGACACTTTTAGCTTATTTGGATATTCAAAATGCCCCCAGGAGAGCCCCTTTTCTCTTTGAAAATTGAGGTTGCATTTACCCTGCAGGCAGTGGCACAGAGCATGGACACCTGACTTAGCTTAAACTGGTCTAAATCTCTGCAGCACTCAAAAATGCTGAAAAGAAGCTGAAAAAAAAATGGTGATGAGTTTAGTAGGGAGGTTTCA
>NW_010230099.1:33758-37133 GCF_000690775.1 Eurypyga helias | reverse complement strand
TTGCACTGGTCTGTACATATTTTCTGACATGAGAAAAGAGGGATTTGAAAAGAAAGTGAAAGGCAATAAGGTGAAAATTAATTAAGAACACTTTTTTACACTGCACAGAACACTGCTGTGCAAATCACTTTCATGTGGTCCCAAGGACCAGAGCTCATGAGGAATCTGGAAAGGATCAGGCATTTCTGTGAATAACAAGAACATCCACAGGAAACCGTCCTGCTTCTGAGCAGAACGCCTCCACCAAGAGGGATTGGGAAGAGACTGCTCCAGGCAGCACTTTCCAGTTGTGCAGCCTGGGGAATCCTGCACCTTCCCTTTGAACCCACTGTTAGCAATGGGCTACAGGCTGAGAGGTCTAATCCAGAAATCTAACGCCTCCACACATCCATGCCACCCCAGCCCTCTGCTGAAGCACAAGGCCTGTCATGTGGAGCCAAAGGCTGCATCCAGTACAGACAAGCACAGCAATTTGGGACCAGTTTAGTTCCTAAAACTAAGGAAAGAAAGCTGGTGGATAATTATCACAATAATAGTATTAATAATATGCTACATTATAATCACCTATGTCTACTATTATTATAATTATTATACTTGGGGTAAAGCTTTACCACTTCCCCCAGGCAGCAAGCTCAGGCTCTGGACCCACCATACACCTGCTCCAGAATGTTTAAAAGTGACGTCATTGAACATGTGTGTATTTACACCCAGAAATCTTCAGAATGCACAAACACCAGCAGCAGTTACTGTGCCTCGAATTTTTTCTTCTCCTTGCCCACTCATCTATGCCTGTTCATGTTGACATCAGAGGTGGGGAGAAGCAGCCAGCTTGCTGCCTCAGCAGGACACCGTGTTCTCATTCCATACTCTGGGAACATTGCGGTTGACTGCATAACCTCACCTCTTGTACCTGACTACAGCCTAGCAAAACCTCTACGCAGAACAGCACAGCTCAGTGCAAAAAATCCGTCTTCTGCACTGAGCTCATTTAGTTAGTAGAGGACCAAAAAGGTGCTCATTCACAGCGCAGCATTTCCCTTCAGCCCGAGCTTGTGTCCTGGTCCACTTCCCAGAGGAGCAGCATCAAACATCCCCTCAGATGGCAAAGCAATGCATGACCCCACCTGTGGTGGGTGTTCGTACTCTGTATACTGTAAGAGTTGCCCAAGATGGAGAGGGAGATGGACTATCCATGGGGCACAATTTGCTTTCCCTGTGATGGGAATCTCCATCCCAACTCTCTTGACAGCATCACAGATCAGGGACCAAAACAGTTTCCTCATGACAGAAGGCAGGGACAGGAAGGAGCATCCCAGAGAAGGCGGAAGGCTGAACTGTTCACGCAACTTGGAGGCACCAACCCATTTAGCAGATGCGTTAGGCACATCTCTGTGGGACACACTGCTGATAGAGGGGGATCATCAAGGTCTCACCTCTGTGCGAAACAAGGGTTGGTATTTTCAGCTGTATTTGCATTAACGGCAAAGGCATCTGTGACCCTTGCAGCAGGCTCAGAGCTGATCCTGGCCAAGGCAGACACCAGAGAGGACTCTACAGTGCATACAGAGCTTGTCCCTGGTTCTTCCTGTCCACATCACTCCTGTGAGCAGCAGCCTTGCACCTTCCTGTTTCATTTTTCCTCCTACCTCTTGTAATTAACTCTTTAAGAAAGTTTTCTTATGAGTAGCTGCATCTTCACTTTATGGCTCCAAAGCTTAGTTCAAAGAGGACTTGATTTTTTTAGAGGGACACATTACCTCATCTACACAATACAGAGATAATATCTTTAAAGAACAATCCTGCCTGGCCAATGGCCTGTACTTGGTGCAGTGGGTCAGAGTGAACTAGATACTGTGGGCACAAATACGAAACTAAGGAATAATTAAAAAAACCCCAAACACCACATGAAATGGAGAAAGTCTATTCATCACTTCCAACAGTCTTGAGTCTGAACAACCTCGAGAAACATTTGCAAGGCAGGTAAAGATACTGATCTCTAACTGGGTTTAATGTTAGGATCAATCACAAATAGTTAAAGTCAGGCTTTAGTTTGTTGCATACTTTCTGTCTGCTCATTGCTCCTGATAATCCCCATATTATAGATTATGCTCCAGTGGAAAACAAAACCGTAACAAAAACAAGAACAAAGCATAGCACAGATCTCCGAAAACTGATGTGCCTCTGGAAGATTAATGAACTTTTAGATCCCTGAGCTCACAGATGTGGAGACAATCTGTGGGGATTTGAAATGAAAATGTACAAAATAAGAGTTTAAAAAAATAATAATAAAACCCCACAGCACATAATGAAGGAAAACATTGAAAATCTGGTTAGCTGATGGCCGTAATCCATTTACGCCCAGATCACGTTCCTTCATCTATCCTCACCTGGAAGGCAACACCAATCACGATCACCACTGACTTTCAGGACAAAGTCTCCATCCAACAACAAAAGGATAATTGATGCAGCAGGATGGAAAGAGGGATGAAGTGAAGGAGTAGAGGAGAAAAGAGTTACAAGACTCAAGAGCAAGTTGGAGACTGAAGCAGCAGCCAGGTGAGTAAGAGCAGAAAGGGAAAAGATGGCCAAGGGAGAATGGGGAGAGACAGCAGGTTAGGAGTGGGGGGCTGGACACACTGAACACTTATCTGAATTAGGCACAGATGCACCAGCAGAAGAAAAGGGAGCGCTGGAAAGACAGGGTAAGATTTTGAACACAAACAAGAAGCCAAAAAAAGCAGAAATTCAAACACAGAGCAGTGCTCAAAAAGCCTGGAGAGCAGCAGTGAAGGTGAAAGAGGCGAGAAGACCTGGTACAAACACACACACTCCACGTGCAGCACAGGAGCTGTTCACACGTGGTCAACTCCTTTGGGTCAGCCATCCCTTGTCGCTGGATCTCGCACAAAGACCCCACTGAAATCGCAGTTAAACTGGAATAGCAGAGGAACAGTAACAATCCGAGCGACTTGGACATGAAGCCAGAGACAGGATCTGCCAGGATCAGACACAACAGCTCCATACTGGACAAGTAGAGATACCTCATCTCTGGGGATAAAGTGCATTTTTGTGTCACAGGGGGCTAACAAGATTAATTATCTAACCTTTGTAAAAGTTCTTGAAGTGACAATGGCCCACGTTAAGTATTTACATTATAAAACTGCGGCAGTCTCACTGGCCTTCCCTTCCAGTGTTGGTTGTCTGGGCACCAGTCCAGGAGCACAGGCAGCAAATCCCAGTTACTAGATCAGCCCAGTTCCCTCTCCCTGGGGACAGCTCAGGAAAACAGTGGGCAAATGATCTTTATCAGCATATCAGCTGAGAGACAGAAGTACCTGTCCCTCACTCTTCCTTTCCCGGCAGCCCCAGGCTGAC
>NW_010230099.1:16485-33727 GCF_000690775.1 Eurypyga helias | reverse complement strand
CCCTGGTGCCGCAGTCAGCCAGGCAGGGAGCGGGAAGAGGTGGATGCTTCCTGGCAGCAACCAGCCAAGTGGGAACTTTACAAGGAGGAGAGGGAAGCACACTGCTTAACTCGCAGCCCTGGCTGCCCTGGGCTGGACCCACACACACTGCCCTGCAGCTGCCTGCTTTCTAGGTTTTTTTAGAGCAGAAACCAGCCCTACACAAGTATCCTTTCATCTGTCCTGTGACCACATCTAGTGACTGTTGGTAGCCATTCAGCTGGAAACCAGGGTTACGTGCACGCTTTGCGGTGCCACAGCCAGGACTGGCCCAAGAGATGATAAAATTTCTCTCTTAACTGCGCTGTGTTTCCCTCCCTTCCAGCAACCTAGCATCTCTGATGGATCTACTCAGAGGTGTAAGCATGTTCTGTGGTTTGCTCTCTACTCTTTTCCTCACGATGCACCTTGCTTTTCTGACTCTGGTTGACCACCAAGCAGCTGCCCTCCTGGAACTGTCCCCCCCTTAGCCCCAGAGTCTCACACCCGAATGGTGACAGTCAGCTCAGAGCCTGACCTTTCTGTATGGTGCTGGGGTTATCCACAGTACAGATGGACGTGTCACTTCCTACCTGCAAAGTACCCCATTCATGCCACATCCTGGCAGGTACCACATACCCGGATGTACATTTTCATTCCAGGCTCTGTGCTAGGTTGATGCCCTACAGCTTTTGTAGTAGGGAAGAGACTAAACTGCTTGTTGTCAATTGGAAGGAAAAACGGGGTGCAGTTTGGTAGGAAGAGGAGGCCCACAAGTCAAGGGCTGAAAAGATGACTTACCAAAGCCACTGCAGCAGCGACTCAAGCTTAGACTGGTCAAAAGCACCAGCAAACCCAGAAGATGCAATCATCTCCTTTGGAAGGATATTACTTTACAAGGAAAGAAAATTCACATTAGGAATAGAACTTCTTCTCTTGGAGAGACAGGAATGATGATGCTGCACTAGTGGCATTTCAAAATAAAGCTCTGAAAGGCAGCATTTTCAAACATCAGCCGTCGCAGATGAACATAGCCATGTTCGTCCAGGGCCAGAAGCCCCCAGCCCCCTCCCAGTCAGTACCTGAGGCAGGACACAAATGCTTGGGCTGCAGGACAGACCATTGTGTGAGCAAGGGAAAGGACTGAAAGTGCTCCAAGAAAACTGCCTCATGTCAGCTGTCCTCACAGGGGCCATCAGATGCCAGCCCTGGATACAACAAGGCTCTGCTATCCCTCCCTGCTCCCAGCGTAACCTCTACTGCTACAAAGTGCCTAAACTTGGGATTTCATTCCCTGAAGTACTAGACACCATAGGCTAGACCCACTAGCCGGGAACGCCTAGTGCTTTAGGGAATGAAATCCCAGGTTTGGGGATTTCGCAGGAGCAGAGAGACACCACCAGACTTTTTTCCTTGATGCATTATCTAGTCAGCCTCCATCCTTCCCTTACACACTTCTTTTTCTTCTCCATGCCTCCAGCAGCACTGTTGCTACAGCCCAATGAATGGGATTGCGTCAGTAAGTATTGTGCACCTCTCGACAGCCATGCAGACCCCATCTGCCACAGCTGACAGCCGGGTGTGATCAATCCTCCCATTACATGCTGGTTGATCTCCTGTGGCTTGGAAGGACTTTCCTCGGGACAGAGAGCAATGCTATTGCCCAGTGCAAAATTACTTCACAGCAAAGGTGCTACCTGTAAATACCAAATAGATAAAATGTAGTAATCCAAGATTTCAGGACAAAATCTGCATCTCTGAAATCAGATCCTCAACTGTATCGAGCAAGAATAATTTTTTTTTTCCCCCTCTTAATTTAACTGGAGTGGGAAACATCTCCTTTCCGTAAAATAATTCACTTGACCATGTGTGTCTTGCTGGGCATGGGGAGTTGGTGGGGGGAATGCATGAATTGCTCCTTATCCCTCCATAAGGACTGTCTTATAACATGCAAAATTTTGTACTTTAAAGCAAACCTCTCCTGGAATTAAAAAAAAAAATAAAAAATTTACTGTTCCTCTTGTCCAGTCTTTTTACTCCAGAAACTTCTTCCTTCCAAACCCCATAGATTCCCTGTGTTCATCTCCCACTGACCTGTCTCTGGTCCCCCAGGGCCCTCGCTGCCATGCTTGCAGCTAACCTTCCACATCAGTCCTGCCCCACGGCTTCCTCCCCATCTCTTCCCACCTGCTGTCACTAAAATATTTACCACTTGCTGGAGATGGGGGTGACTTCTAGGAAGAGAAGAGCACTAAATAAATAATGACAGAGAGAGGAGAGATGGGACGTTTGCCTGCAAGAAATTTTGATTAGGAAGAAGAAAGCCTTTTAAGAATTCTCCTCCATGGCAAATTACCTTCCCCTGCATTATTCTGTCCACTTCTTTTCTATAACACAATCACATTAGTTTCCAGACATAATCCATCTAAATATCAACATTTGGGACCTGAGTAGGGAGCATCAGCACAAATTCTTTCCTGGGTGAAAAATAAGGCCATTGGGTTTCAGTGTTTGGGTTTTTTTGGAGGCAGAGGGGAATACAGAATTAAAAATTTGTATGCAGGTCACAGATGGCTACAAACACAGAACTGCTTCTCAAGCACTATTTAGCTGTGTTTCAGGCCATACCATCCTCACAGGTTTAGACTGGACAGCACTGTAGTTACTACATGGAGCAAAACTGGGAAAGCTGGGTTTAGAAACGGATTTGACATGTGTCTACACTGCAGGCTACAGCAAAAAGGTACCCACAAAAGGTAAGTGCCAGAGGTAGCTGACAGACATTCCTTATGTGCAGGTTAATTTACTCTTCTAAAAAGCCTTGAGACACACTATGCTACAACAGCTACAAAACTGCCTTTCAGCCCCAGAGGTAGCTCAGGCTTCCTGCGCTGCCTTTTGTTAATGACCCATTTGTGCCTTTTCCCAGTGGAAATGTGAGGGAGGGAAGAAAACAACATTACTTTGCTTTTCTGCCAGACTTCATCTGCTGATATCAAACTACTAAAAGGCAGCTAAGTACTACTAGTCTTCTTTAATAGATCACAACAACAAATCCTGGGTCACAAACCATATCTCTGGCAGTGGTAGGGTGAAAATGGAAGTTTCCTGGCTGATAGTCTTCTGACTGAATCACTTGCCAATGATGTCTATCAGCAGTGACATTAATCTGCCACCCAGGAATGCTGGAAGGCTTAATCCATTGGATGAAGTACCCCCAGTGAGCAGGAAGAGCTGCACCATGTTTCAGTGCGGGTACCCATCTGCAGACAGTCGCGTCTCATCAACCCGCTGAAAATTCTCCTTTAAACCTCAAGCTGACCCATCACTTCAGTACTACAGAACATACTTCGGTCCTTGGTAAAAGGTTGCAGCACATGCTTTCCAGCTCCGAGCTTCCTGGCTGCTGATCCACAACACAGAGCAGCTTACAACTCTCTAGCACCAGACGGGAGAGAATCCAGAGCCACCATCCTCCCAGGGAAGAGAGCCTGCAGATGCTGTTCCCAGGGTGCCGTCGCTGTCACGGGGCACAGCAGTCCTGGTGCTGGTCCACAAATCCCTGCACACCACACGCAGAGTCTCGCACACACTGTGTGGCCATCCCAAACCCAAAGAGCTTTGACAAGTGCTAATGAACAAAGTCAAGCAGTCTGGGGGAGAAATACATGAGCTGACTCATTCCTCTTCGCAGGACAATCACCCAGAGGAGGGAGCTAGTCCCCATCCCCACCCTGAGGTGCAGGTAGCACTGGGCGGGTGAAGAAGAACCCACAGTGGGGTGTTGTCTGTGTAAAGCAGAACCAGACAGCAAGGAAGCTACGCCCAAAGTTCCCTCCCTAGCCTCCCCCTTGCTAGCTGCACTTGAAGAGCCAAGCGCTAGGGCTGTGGCTTACCCCAGCACCCTCCGGCTCTGCCTTTCACCTGAGCATCCCTCAGCGACTGCGGCTTACCTCCTGGACCACTTGGCCGACTGCCTCCCGAAGGGTCTCTTCCAGAGCACGCCGTACAGCTGCACTTTGGTGCTGATGTCCAGAGCATCTGAATCTGCCTGCTCCATGGACGGAGAAGGGGATACGGAACTGGATTTTGACGCGAACATCATAGACGGATCTGGCTCTAACTCTCCTCGCTCTGTGCGGCAGCTCAGGGAATCCGATTAAATGCAACGAACCAGAAGGACGTACCCAGTCGCTCCACGCGGCAGACGGAGAGACTGGGCTACGGTTTGAATCAATAACTTGGCTGCTCAGCACTCAGTCAATAATTCTCTCCCTGATGCACAAATGATGAGAGTTTCCTCATTGCGTATTACTTCCTGATGCATCACAGGCAGCACACATCCCAGCCCAAGGAATTAAAAAAAAGGGAGTGGAGAGAGCCAGAGATCGGGAACAGAGAGCGACAGAAAGAGCTCAGCAGAGAGAAACCTCCCAGCAATAACATTAGCCAAAAAACCTCTGCAGCAGAGCCAGCTTGGAAGGTTATTTCACGCGACGTTGCAGCACCCCAGGCAGAAATCAGGGTGAGACGGACGCTTCACTGCCCGGCATCCCTTACTCTGACGCATGCCCCCAAAATCTTCCACTTGGAGACAGGTCCTTCTCGTTTGTCCCAAGGAAAAGGGGAGAAGAGCGGGTGGGAGCCAGCAAGTACCACCAGACTCCTTCTGCCATCGGAAAGCTTTGGCTGTGCCAGCCCGGCACTGCCCACCCGGGTACAGTTCACGTGGCTGCCGGGTTTGGACTGGGCAGTGACCCATGCTGCACGCCTTGCTCAGGCTTAAAGGGCCATGGCTGGTCAAAGTGAGAGCATCTGAATTCTGCCTGCCCCCGTGCCCCCTCCTGCTTCTCGGGTACATGGCAAGCGCAGCCTCTGCCCTGCCGCTTTGGTACCAGCTCCTTCTTGCTCACAGCACAGAGACATGGGAATACATCACACAGCTCAGGTGAGTCTCCATTCACCTCCTGTTTAGTACTCCCACAACAAGCTTTTTATTCTGGTTCCCTAAATCCTTGTTCCTCTCTCGAAACTCACCCTCCCACCCTGCACAGATACAGTCCTCCAGAAGAACCCGTCTTTTGTAATGCCCACAGGAAAACACATTAGCATCATACTGTTCCTTCCTGCATCCTGCCTTCCCTCCAGGATTAGGATTTGGGGAAGAACTGCCTGCATTGCACCCGGTAAAGTATCTGGAGATTTGGGGTATCATATAAGCAATACGGATACATCCACACCGTGATGCATCTGCTCACAGTCCTCCAGAAGAACCCGTCTTTTGTAATGCCCACAGGAAAACACATTAGCATCATACTGTTCCTTCCTGCATCCTGCCTTCCCTCCAGGATTAGGATTTGGGGAAGAACTGCCTGCATTGCACCCGGTAAAGTATCTGGAGATTTGGGGTATCATATAAGCAATACGGATACATCCACGCCGTGATGCATCTGCTCCTGTTTTAGCCCGTGACATCCTCTGTGCGTATGGATTTTGATGCTGTAATTGCCAGATGTCAGCCCTCCCCGATGCACTTACTCAGAAGCGGCACGCTGCAGACACGCGGTCCTTTCTCATTCCCGGGGATTAGAAACCTGGGGCGTGCCCTCAGCTAGATCACAGCACTGGGCACAGGCCCACTTGGCTTTACATAGTCACAGGCACTTGCAAAGCATCTTAAAGCGGGGGAAACGCAGACTGCCCGCCTGAAGTCACAGGGTACGCTTGGTACTAGGGAAATTACAGGTGCCAGCCCCTGATAAAAGCCACTATCAATCACTAGGCGGGAGTCAGCAAACCTAATGCTTTGTTGCTTTCTCTCAGCCTGGCTCTGACTGGCCTTTTCGTCCCAGACAGGACGTGTCTTGAGCAGCAGCAAAGCCCATCTCAGAGTGACTTTAAGGGAGAAGATGGACAACAGGATGGAGTTGCCTCCATCTCACCTGATCCCCAACTCTTGAGAACAACCCTGAAGTATTCATGCTGTAGTGACCACTCCACACGCTGCACTGAAAAGAAAGTGCTACTCATAACCAGGGTTTCTGGAGAGGGGAAAAAGTTTCCCCTGGAATTGTGTTGCATAAAGGGTAAAAAGGATTCTGGGACCAACAGCATCACCTTGATTTAAAACGGTGCAGTAAAAAGCCCCAGAGCTCCCTCGGAAGGATGATCCGGTGCCCCTGCCATTGTACTGCACCAGTGACACAAAGACCTGAGCGGTGACCTGCAGCGAGGAAAAGCTGATCTTCATCTTTTGCCTCTTGATGTATTTTTATCTTGGACAGACCAAGAGAAAAAAGAGGTCTAATAGCTTCAAACATCAAAAACCAGAGGTACTGTCTCCTCTGGAGACCTCTAGGACAAGCAAAGGACTGAGTAGTCACAGCAGATTCTTTAGAGTGGGCAGCTCCGGGGAGGAAAAGAGCAACTTGGGGCCTACCAGGAAGCTGGAAGGGGACTTTTTACAAGGGCCTGTAGTGACAGGACAAGGGGTAACGGGTTTACATTGAAAGTGGGGAGGTTTAGATTGGATATCAGGAAGAAGTTCTTCATGGAGAGGGTGGTGAGGCACTGGAACAGGTTGCCCAGAGAAGCTGTGGATGCCCCATCCCTGGAAGTGGTCAAGGCCAGGCTGGATGAGGCTTTGAGCAACCTGGTCTAGTGGAAGGTGTCCCTGCCCATGGCAGGGGGGTTGGAACTAGATGGTCTTTAAGGTCCCTTCCAACCCAAACCGTTCTGTGATTCTATGACTTATTTTTGTCAAGCAACCAGGAGTCAGGAGCCAGCGATACGAGGGCAGTAAATGGCAGGAGATGAAAAGGACTTGATTAAATGAGAGTGAAGGGGAAAATTTGACTGCTTTCCAGTTCCAGTCTTGCCCCTCTTAATGTACTGGTAAAGGTCAGCGCTTGCAATAAAGCAAACGGCCCTAAATTAGCCATGAATAAACAAGAAGGTATGTAACCATCACAGCAAGGGAGCTGTGGAATTACTTCCTAACGAGAGTGGCAGAGGCAAAAAGCCATTATTTGGTTGGATCAGTTACATACACGGCAACCCGTGGTGGCTGTACCTTCCAGGGATACGGATTAGGCTCACCCTCCTTCTCTGAAATATTTTTGTTCCAGAATAATAATGTAAAGATTTTAGATGGATGTTTCATTCTTGGTGGCTTGTAGGGGGAAACACAGCTGTACATCCTGGAGAGAAAGCACTGGAGCTTCACTCAGAAAACCTTCCTGCGGAGAGACGGGTTGTACTGATAGAGGAATTATCTTGCTAATGCGTTGTCCCTATTCTTCCTACACACAAAGCCAATAGGATTTTGCTCAAAAAAATCCCCCTTTGAAGCAGCCAGCAGTGCAAGCCAGGACAGAAGCAATACTCTGTCACCACAGGCCACCCTCCAGCCAAAGGATGCTCCCTTTTGGTTTAAGGATACACATACTGGCTAACTGGAGCTGATGAGGAGGCTTGTATTTATATACACACACACACATATATATATATGTGTGTATATATATATGGTTTGGTGTTGGTTTTTTTTTTAAAGTGAAAAGTTATACCTTTATGTTCTGGGCAGTCTTACAACTGTACTTTATGCAGAAAAGAACAAACTAATCCTTAGGTTGGGGCGAGGAAATCAAGATTTGGATCAGAGCTGCTGCTCAGAGTTAGAAAGATTCAGGTCTTGCCTTCCAGCATGGATTCCCTTTCCTCTTACAGCTTCTGAGAGGCTCCAAAGGCATTTTCAACCCAGAGAACAATTAGCAATTATGGGAGGTATGAGCAGGTACCTGGATCAATGTGAAGAAATAAAGTGCAGCTCAGGTTTCATTTAGGATATCTCATTCTTCCAGAATGCCTACATTCCAGAAGGTCTACAAGAAGCAGTTGTGGATGCCCCATCCCTGGGAGTGTTCAAGGCCAGGCTGGATGAGGCTTTGAGCAACCTGGTCTAGTGGAAGGTGTCCCTGCCCATGGCAGGGGGGTTGGAACTAGATGGTCCTTAAGGTCCCTTCCAACCCAAACCACTCCCTGATTCATTCATTCTGGTGTTTCTGCTAAACAGGCATTTTTTAGGGACTTTAGAATCCCTCAGAGTGGCCAGCTATCTAGGAGATAGCCTGTAGGCTTCTTGCAATACATGTTTTTCCACCCCTTCCCCATCAAGCCTAAATATCACAAGCTGATCACATGGCTTACATAAGCAGAACATGCTTAGTACTGGCTGCTTAAATAGGCTAAATTAAATAGGCTAAATTTAATAGGTTAAATAGGCTGCTTCCAACCAGCAGCACGTTCAACAGCAGGAAATAAATACAGCTTTACTTTCTTCCTTTCTTCCATGCACACTGAGGGGCAAGAACAAACCCTTCCCCAAGGTTTTATGACAGGGTTCAAAGCTGGCAAGCTTGCAGCTTTGCGTGCACACCACCTGCGTGCCTACTGGCCTTTCCCAGGGCATTCTGCTTTAGCCACATCTTACCTGCTTGCAGTCAGCATTATTCAGCCCAATCCCAAACACCATGGTAGCAGCAGTAGAGGGTTACCCAGGACGTGGTGTGATCAGGGGACACAGCTCAGTGAGCTCGGCGGGAACCTTTCTGCACAGAAAGCATCCCAAACGCACTGGGGACTACCTATGGCACAGACATACATGCCACGTGAGTAGCCCGGGCTACATAAAAGGCCAGCTCAGCAATTTTAAAAGGCTTTCTTGCCCTTTGCACCCTGTGGTGCCAGGACACTTGGAGTTCTGGTGAACAGAGGAGAGGCAAGGTTTAGAGCAGTCATTCTGGGGGCCAGCACAGAGTTTGAAAAGTGCCATTGCTCATTCAGTCTTGTTTTGAGCACGGGAAAAGCGCTGCCTGTGTCACACGGCACCAAAGCAGGACTCAGTACACCAGGGCTCAGTTTCCAGCCCTGACAATGTCCCTGCCTGACTTAAGCATGTAACTTGACTGCTCCCAGCCACAGCTCCTCACCTGTGACACTGGTACGAACACCCAGAACGTCGCGAGGACAGAGATACTCCTGCAGTAGCTTAGACACAATGGCCACCAAAGGAGTCCTGCAAAAGAGGATTTGTTGGAGTTTCCTTGGCAGAATAATGGTGTGGGGGGGATGGATGTGGGAAATGTAATACCTCTACATATTACACAGACAAACAAGTGGAGCACCATCAACACTTTTAAGATCTGACAAAACAGCCCAGCAAGAAGTAGGACAAAATAAGATGCAGGGCTGGCGGCTGCCCACTCTGGAGAAACACACTCCTCAGCTGTTTCAACACCCATCAGTAGATCAGACCTCTCACTCCAGGTTTCTAAAAGAGGGTTAAGTGCAGGACTAGGTTCTACAAGGTGCTTCTCAACTGCAAAAGCTTAGACATGGATTGCAGTCCACTAATTCCTACCCACTTTGTTCCCACTGATCAAATGAGGGAAAGACGTCATCCATCGGCTGAACTTTTAAGTAATAAATACATATCCAGAAAACAGGATTGGCTAAATTATGTTTTTAATTAGGCTGAAGTCCATAAAATGCGCAGGGCATGCACACAGAGACCGTAATGGCTCTTGCATACACGCTCAACGTTCCCTTTACCCCTAACGTTACGACCATCGAAGGCAAGGCCGTAGGAAGCTCAGGATGCTAAAGTTAGGACTTCATTCAGGAGTGGAAACTGCAGGGACCACAACACCCGTGTTTTTGTCAAAAAGAGAAAGCAGAACATGGGAAATCCATCGCAGTCCTAAAACACGACTCGTTTTACCTAAAGCTTCACCGTCTGGAGGCAAGCAAGGAGAGCGCGACTGAGAGGTGTTTCAGTCATTTAGAAAGCAGAACATGGGAAATCCATCACAGTCCTAAAACACGACTCATTTTACCTAAAGCTTCACCATCTGGAGGCAAGCAAGGAGAGCTTGACTGAGAGGTGTTTCAGTCATTCCAGTTAGGACTGAGGATTGTGAGCGGGTTTTAGCAGCTCCCTTCGGCCCAGTGCAGCAACGGGTATCTCATTTAAAGTGTTTCTTCGGACGGCAGAAGCCCATTAACTTCCCCAGACTCCAACATAACGATGATCATATATCAAAGTAATTACGGATGGGCAGACAGATACAGAACAAGCATTCGCCCCCCTCCCCCCCTCTAATAACGTCACCTCGCCTTTTAGATTTTCTGAATATTCTATAGGTTTGGTGCCAGTCATCAAGATAACCATTTACGTTTAATTAGCTCTACAAGTTTTCTGAATGAGGCGTTTTTCTTAACCCTCCACCCACCGTAAGGGTTTGTTAATCTCCAGACAAACAAAAGGGACAAGTGCTGTGTTAAAGGAGGGTGGAGTGTTGTGCAGTTCTGCCTGCAGGGATATTTGGATAAGGCTTGCACATCAGTAGAAGAATGGCTTAATTTGTAAGATGGAACAATAGATGACAGCTCATTTTCTTGCTGCTGTGCTCATCCCTAATAAGTCCCTGCTAAAAACGCTGATGAACATTTTTTTCCTTAACAAACGAAGGAATACTCTACAGCTGTCATGAGGAAGCCTGCAACACCACAGCTCCTCACTATTTAAGTTTAGTGGTAACTCTTGTAACAAGCTTTGGGTGCATTTATGTTACATCTCCAAAAGGATTTACAACAGACTACAGTGGTCAAGTCTCCAGTCAGCAAGGTGACATTTTTATTAAACACGCTAAAAGAATGTTAATATGCTGCATAACACTTCACTATTAAAATAGAATTTTACTTGCCCAAAACCCCCAAAAGCCCACCTGGCAAAATACAGGCTTCCCACCCTTCCTGCTTTGCATCTGCCCATAGGAGCTGCAACAGCAACACTGCCACTTGTTCCCGTTCTCCTGCTGACTTACATTAATCAGTCTCTTGTGATCAAGTCAGTATAGAGAGATTACACTTTTCCCATTCCACACAGGTCCTCTGAGCTACCAGAAAAATCAAAAGTAAGCAATTAGCTGAGAAGAGTGATTATTGCTAGAGTGACAACAGCTAAAACACTGTCCCATTCCACACAGGTCCTCTGAGCTACCAGAAAAATCAAAAGTAAGCAATTAGCTGAGAAGAATGATTATTGCTAGTGACAACAGCTACTGTTAAAGAGACAGGATCTCAGGCAGGTCTGCAGATAGCAACTGCAGGAGAAAAGAAATACATCCTTTTTTTTAATGAATTGCTTATAAATCATGTGCATTAAGGGCATCCCTTAAATGGATGCATGAAGACTTTAGGAATGTATACATCACCCATCCTACAACAGCATCATTCCCCCCTGCTTTCTGAAAAGGTATGTCTAACACCCAATCCTGCTTACATGGCAGCTGGAGACTACGGAGAGCAAGGACATCTATAAACCCTGTCAGCTATAGGAGGGACCTCATCAAGGTATACAAACACCTGAAGGGAGAGTGCGAAGGGGATGGAGCCAGGCTCTTTGCTGTGGAGCCCAGCGACAGGGCCAGAGACCATGGGAGGTTCCCTCCGAACACGAGAAAAAGCTTTCCACTCTGAGGGTGACCCAGCACTGGCACAGGCTGCCCAGAGAGGTTGGGGAGTCTCCCTCCTTTAACATGCTCAGGACTGTGTCCAGGTGGCTTTTGAATAAGTGGCTCCAGATAGCCCTGCTTGGGCAGGTGGGGTGGACCAGATGTCCTCCTGAGGTCCCTTCCAGCCCCAACCACCCCACAACTAGTGCTCCAGACTGCATTCAGTTAGTGCCTTCCCACCCTGTGCTAAAGACTTTTGGCACACTCTTGGCTACGAGCCCCACAGCAGGGAGGTGGAGTCCTTAATGACCTTTTCCAAGCTGCTGAAGGGGGTGCCTCAGGCTCCAACATGGCTTTAAACTGTAACACTTCCAGCCACACCTTCACCACATGAGGTTGAAGAAGAGTTGTAGACCACTTCCTTGCAAACCTCACAGGCACATACAGATCTGAAAAGCCTACAGGCATTTCCTCAGGGACTGCCTCATGACAAGGAGTCAACTTCCCAGCTATTCCTTATTATTGCAAGGATCCCGACTCCGATCCTCATCCTTGCGCTAAATCCTGGCAGTAGCCATAGGATGCTCCAGTGGTTATTACCATCTTCTGCAAGTCCCTAAAAGCCTCCGCGCGACAGGGCAGAAACCATAACTTAATGTGCTTTGGCAAGAGACAAGCACCCTTCTGGTTTTTGTGCAGCATTTACTCCTGCAATTTATTCATTTATTGGTACCCTGCAAGTGGTTTCAAATGTTCAATCTAGTCCCAACCAGGTTTGGTAAAGTAACATTTTTAGTCAGAGGTGTCTAGCTGTGGCTGCCTGCATTTTGGGCTTGAGGCTGACAAGGCTGTTTTCACTCCATCCTGTACTCTCAATTTTCTTTAGCCCCAGTGTGTTCTCCGGCCTCTTAACAGTGGCCTGGGGCATCCTTAGCCAATAGTCACCTCACAGCCCTCCAAAGAGGTCTCTGCCCAGAGACTTCCCAGGAGGTGGGGCAGGGGAAGAGACAGCTTCAGGGCAACCCCAACTCCTAAACACCCTGTGGGAGACAGAAGTTGCCCAACACCCCTCCCAAATCATTTCTGTATTTACACCTCTGAACCCGTTCATACCCATGTCCAACCTGCTAGGCTGCCTCCCAACATGCAGCTTCCCACTTCCAGTTTCCAGGAGGTGCTCAGACATCAGGAAGAAAAGCAGCAAGAGCACCTAGCCAAAAATAAAACGTACTGTCTGCACCGCTTGCATCCCATTTAAGACCATCCCTTCTCCGTGTTGGAGCAGTCACCAAACCCCCAGGCAGTAAAAGACAAGCCAACTCCGAAGCACTGCACCTAGTAAAAATTTAATATAATAAAACAAATTGAAAATGGCAACATTATTTTAACCGTTCACAATTAAAGTGGAAAAATTATAAGGCAGCCATTCATGGAATGATTTTGTGTACAAATGGTTTGGGGGTGGGGGGGGAAAGGACATTGAAATTACAGATCCATACATGGAGTCGGGTAAAACAGCAATGACCACACTGTGTTTCTCCCTGGAAAGCCAAGGCTGCTGAGAGATGTAAAAAGAGGTAAGAAGAAGAAAAAAAGATTTCTTTTTTTTTAAATAATTTTGAGGTGAACAGGAATCTGAAATTCATCATAAAAGAATCTTAAATTCATCACAAACTTTCCCACCACACTGCAACCACTCCTCCTCTTTCCACCCCCAAAAGGATACAAATACACTTCCCTCCTCTTCTTCCCAAGTCCCAGCACAGAGTGGGAAGGGACCAGCAGCAACATTTATTCCACAGCATCTCTCTCCTTCTGCAGAGCTGATACCACAAAGATGGACACATCTGCTACAGTCAAAAGCTCCCTGAAGGCTCTGAACTAGTTCCGGAACAAACAGAGCAGTTTTCCCAGGTCTCTTTGATAATGCTGGCATTTTAATGCAATCCACCTGGAAATGGTTCTTTATAGTCAAGAGTGGGTTTCTGACACGCCATGTCACCAAAAATTGCTGTCCTGGTGTGACGGCTCTGCCATCCTCACTTAAGGTAATGTCAGTGCAGCTTCTGCATCCGTCCTCAGGTGCAGAAGCAGAAATACCGCTGCTCTTTACATAAGGAGCCATAGGAGAGTTAGAACAGCAGGGGAAAGTGCCTGAACACACCAGGATCCACAGAAACAGCTTTAGTCCAATTCCTGTTGCCAATTAATAAATCATTAACTGAAAAAAAAAAAACCCAAAACAGCTGATGAGAAGATTATAGATTTCCTAGAGGGATTTACAGAAGGAAAGGGGGATGTGCCTGGCACTTGGTTAAAGCATTACCTGCTAGACCTGCTGCCACCTACCTCACAGCAGAAAACACAGGCAGAGATGGCTATTACAGACAGAGTGAGAGGAATTTGTTTGCACCAGGGTCCCCTGAGGAGTAGAAAATGATACCAGATGGCCCTGGCTACAGGCAGTGCTTGAATTTACTGTGACAGATGGGGAGACCGATAGAAAAAAAAGGGGATATGATAAAATGGACCATTTTATTTAACTTGGTAAAATATTCTGCCTCAAGAAGATAATCCTCCATGTGAAACTAACAATTTGGAAAGGTTTGATCATTTAAAATTTGATATTCTCCTTCACAGGTAACCAAAAGCCTCCTTAGTCACTGCAGTTTCAGCTACAGAATTGAACAGTTCAACACAGAGATAACAGAGGCAGCCAAAAGAAAATGATGTTGCTACTTCTCAACAGGTAGAAAAAACCACCCCAAACCCATGATCACACAAATCTTCTATCACTTAACCAAGTGCCAGAATGAAACGCACATGTTAGCAGAATTTTTGTGTCAATTTTAAGTCACCGATGTTTTCATTTAAGATCTCTCACTGGCTGCTATAACTTGGCCTCCGTAGTTCATGAATCATTAAACAGAGCATCACCCTCTCTGGTGGCTGCCCCAGCAACTGGAAACACGATCCAAGGGACAAGAGAAAAGACAGATGCCAAGAGCTCTCGGCAGCTCGTGTGATTGACACGCCAGGTTATGTCAGCAGTGAAAAGGCTGGCTGTCACACCCTCAGCCGGGTAAGGTACCGCTCCTGCTCCCACACTGGAACCAACAGCGTGAAACGGGGGGACGTACCTCCCTAAACCGCTGCTGCTGGGGTGTACACGGTGAGGCTGAAGGAGAACGGAGTCAGGGTGCCACCTTAACTAGTGGGGTGGGGTACATGAGCAAGTGATAGCCGACAGCCGAATTTAAACCCAAACCCTACTGTTTTACAAAACGTAGGCACCAGATGCTGCGCGAAGCTATCTCCTCCTTCAGCTCTAGATCCTGCGCGCTTTCCAGCCTTTGGAAATATTATCTGGAAAGATTAAGGAAGGTATAATAGTGAGATCACCCAGGCAGAAGGGGCAATCAGGAAGAACACTGGGACCTCCGGCGTAAGCATCCCTGTGTATCTTCTCCATGTGTCGGGAACCTGTATCACTGAACTTGTTTAAACAGGTAACTCACTAGATGAATACGTATGTCGTTAAAGAGGAAACGTTTAAGAACACACAGGAGTGGATCCCATCCACGTCACTAATTTTGCAGTGGCTTTTCAGAACAGAATTAGCTTTCAAAGGTCTAATGTCAAAAACGCATGTTCAGGCCTCATACGCTAATTTTGGCTGAAAACACTGTCTGGTGTGAAAAGATGCCTTCTAATAATTTTGCATGGATTTTATCCAGTCAAACACACAAATGAACAAGCACTCCTGGGGATCAACACTAGGTTCAGTCCTGGGATACACCTGTATTGTTACAAAGCAATCACTAGTCCAAGAGCCAGCCCATACCCATTACTGAACTAGAAGACAAACAGGACAATGACAAAAACGTAAAGAAGTTAAGAGGCACAATGGCCTGTGTAGTATAAGTAATAAATGTCATGAACAACAGACACATTCAAATAGAAACAAGGAGCACTTCAGTTAAGATGATATTTCAAGCCTTCAAAATCCATTTCAAGAAAAAAAAAAACGAAAAGAAAAAGGTATTTGGCAACATTCTCTTTAAAAAGTGCAGGCAGAGTACAGCTTAAAAAGGGTCCGGCATTAAAAAGTCTTCCCCTAAAGAAAGAATTTTATGGTGAGCCCGTGCATGTCAAGCATTCCTGACTTCTCAAAGCACTACCGTTACTGGAGTACTAGATTACATCGTGTGTAAGAGAAACAGTGCCTGGCAAGAGAAGGCTGTGCCTTGCAAAGGGAGGGATCTTTTACTCCTCTTCCACAGTGAGAGGCAGTAAGCCCTCCAGCAGATTTACCAAAATTAATGCTGATCACTAAGAGGTGAATTCACGATTCCCAAAGGAAAAGCAAAATCCCTAGCGGGTCCACTGGGAACCCACTGGTTTGTTTTTTGTTTATTGGGCTTTTTAGAACTGCTTTAGAAACACCGTGTACTCGACCTGCAGCATAAATATTTAACTGAAAGTCTTGTTTTGTTAGCCCCAATACCTTTTATTTAATTAACTTCCCCCCAGCTGATTTCAGCAGTTGAGACTTTTGCAAATGCTAGTGAAGTTCTCTGGTCCCTCAACAGCTGTTTCCATCTGATTTCTACTCCTCAGAGCCCATAACAGCTCGATTTGGAAGGACACTACAGATACCTCTCCAACAGTCACAGTAGTGTAATTACAGTAACCAATACCTAATTCCTGCTAACGTTTTTGGTGCCTACGTTTTACTGACTTGGCAGAAGACCATATCCCAAGAAATACTGCCTTTAAAAAAAAATTTATTAACAATTACATAAACCAATCAATATTCTCCTCGCTTCTATCCTTTGTCTTAAATAGTGGAATACACTGCAAAATTCATTTGCACTCTCTCAACCAGCTGATTTCCTACTCTAATCCTACACCTCGTCTACATCATTTCTTTCCTATCAGCAACACTTCTGTGACAACAGCAGAATGTCCAGAATTCCAAGTGTGGCCTGTTTTGCAAGAAAATCAGTGACAAACATCACAAGGACCAGTCGCATTGTCACGACAACATAGAACCGACGGGGGAGAGCCCCTTTCTTCATTAAGACAAGACTTCAACCTCTCCCAAGGCAGCCGTCCTTCGGTTTTGCTCTCAGCTATGAAAGCTGAACGGCAGGATACTTTGGTGATCGCAATTTCATGATGAGTCGCTATGTTCTTCCCTGCTCACCTTTCTTAAACTCCAAATTCCATCTTCCCTGAGAATAGGGCCAGAAGTAAGTTAAAATAGCAAATGTCTTCAGAAAAGAAAGTTACAGAGAATTCATGTCCGGCTGCCAAAGTACATTTTGCTACACTAAAAACTTTCCCAGTATTCCTCATTTTGCAATCAACGTTCCCTCTGAACTCCATAAAGTGGATGGGATGGATGATGGGTAAGAGACAATGACAAAGGGAGCAGCTGACATTTGCTGCTCACGTCAGATCCAGGAAATTCGAGCGCTTAGTGATGGTGTCCAATGGACAAAACTAGAGGAATAAGGCATCCTAATACTAGGGCTGCCACCTCCAGGCGACTGAGTCCTTTTCCTCCGGTTGATTCAGGTTTGTGGCTATGAGCAATTCCTCCCACTTCCGGGAGGACATGAACTGTGGCAACGTACAGAAAAGTCCCAGCAGAAAACAGCATAGCAACTCCGGTGGCATTGACTTCTGAAAGGGCTTCTTTGCTG
>NW_010230099.1:11753-16443 GCF_000690775.1 Eurypyga helias | reverse complement strand
GATAAGCACAAGTTCTTCAATCAATAATAAAAACATTCTCTAAGTGACCAGACAGCAGGATTTCTATCAACTCTCCTTTTCTCACACTGACAATAGTTTAGTGTGTTGGTTTGTCTCGCGCCCCATATGTAGCAACTGGCATTCTGAAGTTGGGGGGGGGCGGTGCAGAAAGACACTTCCCATCCCAGTTAGTTCACTTCAGACTTCCAGGAACCCTCAAATGGCAAAAAAGCCAGAGTCTGTGCAGAAACATCATGTTTGACCATCTCACAGCAACATACAAAATGTCAAAATGACAGAACGTGCTTTGAAAAAAAAAAAATTAAATTCAGATGACAAACCTACAAATTTAAGACTGACTTTGGGTTTTTTCCCCTTTTTCTAAACAAAGAGTTCATTAAGATGTTGGCGTTTAAATGCCTGGTCCCCTGCCGGTCAGAGCAAGATTTGCTAGATTTAAGTCCCAAATCAGCACTATTTCAATATTTCATTTGTATGTACAAGCAAACGCACAAAACTTTTCCAGAATTTCCATGCAAACTTTGTAAACAAATGCATCTTCCAGATCAAAACCAAGCACCCCTTCACATCTGTACCAGGATTAAGATCATGCTACACATCATTAAATGTAATGAAAGGCAAACTCACTCCTGGTGGTTTCAAAATGCTTCTTGAACAATTTCCCACTCAAGTGTGCTGTCAGTTCACTGGTATTAGTCTCAGGTTATTTTTCCAGAGAGCAGAGATGTACACCTTCTGCTCTGGAACTACAGAACCACTGTGACAGCTCTTATGCCTTACCAATTCTCTGTTATTTCTGAAGTGCAAAATGCAAAACCAACTCTGAGTGAGCCTGCATCACGAGAATGCTCAAACAGCAGTCTCCTTCCTATTTACAAACCCAACCCTTTCTGTATAAATGTGACTCCTTTCCGGCAAGTAAAGGGATTAGCCCAGATGATTTACTTAACCTTTTCTCTCATTCCTTGAGTTTCATGAGATCACATTTGATTCTTTACAACACACCACCACAGCGTGTCACCAGCAGAGCTCACAGCAATTAGAAATACAGGAGTGTCGTAGGAAATGCTATGAGAAGCAGAAACATTTAATTTGGACAAACTCATGCTAAAGAAGGATATCGACCAGTTGGAGGGAGTCCAGAGGAGTCCACAAAGATGCTCCGAGGGCTGGAGCACCTCTGCTATGGGGACAGGCTGAGAGAGTTGGGCTTGTTCAGCCTGGAGAAGAGAAGGCTCCGGGGAGACCTTATAGCACCTTCCAGTGCCTGAAGGGGCTACAAGGAAGCTGTGAGGGGACTTTTTACAAGGGTCTGTAGTAACAGGACAAGGGGCAATGGGTTTAAATTGAAAGTGGGGAGGTTTAGATTGGATGTAACAAAGAAATTCTTCAGAGAGAGTGGTGAGGCACTGGCACAGGTTGCCCAGAGAAGCTGTGGATGCCCCATCCCTGGCAGTATTCAAGGCCAGGCTGGATGAGGCTTTGAGCAACCTGGTCTAGTGGAAGGTGTCCCTGCCCATGGCAGGGGGGTTGGAACTAGATGGTCTTCAACGTCCCTTCCAACCCAAACCATTCTACGATTCTATGCAGTGGCTCATTTCACAGGCCATTTGTTGTACAGCGCCAGGACAAGAGTAGGCTTTAAGAAGCATGAGAGGCGAAAAGGCGGTTCTAGCTGAGGATTCGACTTCTGACGCAGTGTGAGAAAGACTTCCAACGCATAGGCCCAGTTCTGGGATGGTGGGGGAAACAAGCAAAAGTTATTTTCTACCTGCATACTGAAACAAAGATGCATGCAGCAATACTGAAAAGCACTCAGTTAGATAGTCATCAGGTAAAATCTGGAACGTGGGTAAATCTTTACATTCTCAGTGGGGAGCAGTGGAATGGAGCGCTTTTTTTTTTTAAAATCTCCATTCTGCTAAATCTTTCAAGCAGTTAGGAATTATGTTTTAGGACCCTCCTGTGACACTCCATCCCCCACACTCCACCACGAAGCAACATTTTGGGCAGAATAAAACTGCAGACCTACCTTGCTTAGCCCTAAGTATGTCACCATGGACATAACCGGTGCTGCCAATGCAAAGACCAGCAAGTGTTTTCTGATGCGATTCCGTTCCAGCCCAGCATGCATCAGGAAGGAAACCAGGCCAAAGGCAGCTGGTGCCTGCAAAAAACCAATAGGCACTGGTAATACAATACCTCCTAAAATCCCCCGAAACCTGAGATAAAGTTGAAATACGACTTACTACATTGAAAGGCACTGAACTGGAAGGAATTCAGGGAGAGCACCGGTATGTTGCAGTTAACCCAAATCAATAGAATTCCACAGGCTGCCCTGCCTTAATGACAGTACCTAATAGAAACCCATGTTCTGGCGATCAGAGCACACCTATTTGGGTAGTCACTATAGGTATTAAAACGTTCATTCTGCCTTGAGCCATTGCCATAATCCCCACGCCTCCATTAACTTAATGTAATCTCTTTTTTCATCCTGATACTACTATGCAACCTCAGATGAATAGTTTCTTTATCTACAGTACACACACAAAAAAATCTACTATTAACATGGAGGGGGAAAAATTCCGAAAGGTAACTGTCAGCCTTCACATGAACAAAAACTTAAGAGCCCTTCTGATTAGTTCATTGTTCAGTTTCATTCTCCACTGGGAAGCAAATACTTCCTCCTTCTTCCTCTGCTGGCATCCAGTCTCTTATCCACAAGGCATAGCTGCCCTACTACTCATGGAATTTACTCTATTTTTTTCTCACATAAAGACAAGAGCAGTCCACCCTGAAATTTCTGAGGTAAGACAAACTAAAATATATTGAGCAATTTTTATACACAGAATCTCTTTTGTTTCCTAACCTAGAGGAAACCATGAGTGAAGGGAAAAAAGATGGGAAAGACAAAATCAATCAGGATAAGACAACTAGAAAAATACAGACAGCATAGAAGAAATAAATTTCTCTTTCAATACCAAAGATATCTTAATAATCTTTCACAGGCGAAATTTTCCTCTTTTAAAATTGTACTATTTCAGAAGTCAGTTAATTTGAACATTAAGAATAATAAAAAGCAAGTTTCACTTGGTCATAGCCTTAAACAAAGCTTCGCAGCAAGACACATTGACATTGCCACGTTTAAAGAGTTATGTAAACCACAATTTACCATATGAACAGTGAAGAAAAGACACGCCAGATCTGGATTTCCTAACATTTTGAACATGCAATTATGCAAGCAAAATTTTGGATGTATGTATGACTAATTAGTGTAATACATGCGTGTGTGCTACCATAAGTCAAATATGCATCTGCACACGTTTGGATCCCATAGGGCTAATGGATATCTTTGCACAAACATTAAGGAAAAAAAGATCTTCACATCTTCAAGAGCCACTGTTTGCTTGCTAACATCAAAAAAACAAGTGGGAATTTTTTTCCTGCAGAGATGGTATATGACTGATGTTGAAGCTACGACGATAACAGAGGTAACCAGAAGTTGTAATTTAGTACTCTGACATCAAGTGGTTTCAAAAGACTAGCCCTTTAAACACCAAAACCCTTTATAGCAAATATTCTTCCCATTTTCAGCACATCACAGAACCAAAACACTGTTGTAATCAGCATAAAACTGCTTTTCCTCCTTGAATACCCTAGCATATACTTCTGTGCTTCACCCTCTAGAAAAAAAAGACAGCATGAAGCTGCCACATTTCTTCACGAGCTATTCTTCTCTCCCTGCTTTTGGGAGGCTCTTCCCAACCATTGCAATCCAGGTAGGCAGTAGAATTCTCTCTCATTCGTACCCCATTCAGGCTTCACATCCACTGCTCACTATTCTGTCCTACATCACACCAGTGCTTTTTGGTCCATGAAGCTGCATTTCTAGCCTGTTCGTTTCAATGGCATTACACGTTTCCAGATTACATCCCTAAGGAAACTTCAGACCTTCAGTAACTTCCATACGCTTTAACAGTCTTTGGAAGCACGAGTAAGATTTATTGGATGATGACTTACCTTGTGCAGCATAATCGCAACAAACACTATCAACTGGACACTAGTCTGAGAAGTAGAAGCTGCTGCACCCAATGCAACACCATCAGCTGAAACAAGAGTGCAAATTCATGGGTTATTCCTCCCCAGCAGATCTTGCTTTCCCACCCCATCAATGCCTGACAGTACAAAACACGTTGATTTGAGAGGGCCCGTTACTCAAAAAACGCCACTAACAATACCAACCCAACATAGGATTCACTCCCCTTTGCTTCTTAAGCCACAACAACTTCAGGAGTTTGGACAACTCTCAACAGGAGCTGTCTCCTAACTCCCAAGACCATAAAAATCAGACTGAGAAGCTATTCAGTATTGACACATTCTGACAAATTAGAACCAGGTAACAAGTTTAGTTATTTTAGTCTTCTGTAGCAGAAGTGGCTTCATGGCTAACTTAAAAAAAATCAGCTTTAGATTCTAAGTATTAAAATAATTTTAATTATAACTGAAATTTCATTTAAAGGATAAACAGTATTGTAAATACTGCTTTTCATGTTTTAAAATAATATATTGTCTAAATAAGATAGGAAATGGATACTCTATTATTCCTTAATATATAAACACTTGGTTTAGTGAAGAAATATCTTTTTGATGAGCATCTTATACCTAGACA
>NW_010230099.1:0-11742 GCF_000690775.1 Eurypyga helias | reverse complement strand
TCAGGAGAGATTAAAAAGCATCACTACACATATATAGTGAAGAACTACAACATGAACACAGGTTGCCTGCAACACACGTGTAACTTGTTCAGTCCTTGCATGTTAGCCCAGATGTGTTCCAGTCAAACCTTCATGCTCCACCCTATGATGTTCTTTTTCCACCAGATATTATTTTTGTAAACAGTATTTTTTTTTTTTACGGAAGAGGCAGAGAGTGGGCATCAGACTTTCCAGGTGGGAAAAACAATGGAGTGAAAATCCCGTAACCAAAAAAGACTCCATGGAACATTCTGACCACTGCAGTATATTTTCCCAGTAAGTTTTGGGGAAGATCCTTAGTTCTCGCCACCCTGACCTTTTCCCTTCCCCCATTCATAAAAAGCCACCTTCAAACACCCAAGTGTTTCTATCACATCTGAAAATGAGCCACACGGCAACCAAAGTCCCCATCAAGAGCTAACGAGTGCCACATTACCTGCAGCATGGACTACTAGTCCCAGCGTCGTGGTGATTTTGGAGTTGCCTGATCTTGCAGCTTCTGGATCTAGAAAAGTCATGAGGTAAGTCAAGATAAAGAGAAAAAATACTAAGTATCGCTACATGTGCCTCTAGCATCTGCTTAGGCAGTTTTATTCAAAACCATCAGCTTTTGTACGTCTGCATGAGATTTGCTGCAAAATCATCTGATACCAAACACCTTCAAATCACCTGAAGTTTTGACAAACAAGTGACAGAGTCAGAGACAATTCTTTGTAATTTATAGGACCATTGATATAGGCAGAAGCAGTTGTTTTTCTTAACCTCCTGAAACCAAACGCTAAAGGGTTTGTCTTTGTGCTCCCAAGGGGAAGAACAGTTAGCTTTGCATCCCCAGAATCCAGAGCTGCTCCAAAAGTCAGGACGAATCTTCCCCACACAGCACAGTGTTGGCATTTTCCTTCAGACAGCAGTCTGGGGAAGTCTCTGTTGCACTGATCTCTGGCAACTCCTAGTAAGCAATAAATTCTACTTGCCACAGCAGCAGTGGTAAAGATTTCCCTCCAGCATTAAACACTACAGAGGAGAAGTGCAGCCAGTGCTGCCCGAGATCCAGTGTTTTGACTGCAAGTGTTTGACAACTGCTCTGAGGACATTTGCAGGTTAGCTCATTATGCAGCACAACAGGGCAATATCCACCACTAGGCAACCAGCAGTGAAGCTGTTCTGAACAATCACTGCAATGAACTGGGCAGGTAAGTCCTACACAAGTACAGAAACATCATTCAGCTGTTTAATTCTAAAGAGTTGATCAGCTGTTACTTAATTATACTAGTAGTCAGCAAGCTGACTGCAAGCACGCTTACACGGCTACTTTCAGTAAGTCCGCGCTGCCACCAAAACGGAAAGCCCACTCCTGTTCCTTTCCTCCTACCTGTCCCTCCACCCTCCAGTCACCCTCTTCATGCCCAGGCACCCACGTAGTTGCCCAGTGAGTCAGATCAGGGCAGTGAGCCAGCTAAACACGGATGTGTTCTCTGGTCAGACTGATCTTCTGAGTCAAGAGGAGCCTATCTGAGCAATTAATTGCATAAGCTGGACTTCAAGGACACAATGGTATACTCATGTCAGCTAGGAGGAGATATTCACAATGAGCACTTCCTTTAAACCTGGTTTGGATTGACCAGAACTGAACACACGCTACGAGAGAGTTCACATTTGATTTCATACCTCCATTCTGGCCTGCAAAATTTTTCCAGTTAGACAAAGTAAAATCTAGCCACTTGGGAGATAACAAGACTACCAGACATTGGTTCAAATGAAAAAATGGTTTAGTTCGGTAGCTTTAAAAAACATTACAAAACCACTACTACATTTCCTGTGACTGAGGTACAGACCAGATAAAACTTTACTTAATATCCTACTTTATAGAGCACATCTGCAATGCAGATCATAGTCAATTTTCTCCTGGTATTTACTCCGATCAGAGACACAGGAAAGGGTCATAACCTGTACGAAGCAAGGATTCTCCTGGCAGTCGCTGACCTGCATGCCCCTGCCATCCTCACTGCCACCGTTTCCTTTGAACAGCTCTGAAGATCAGCTAGCCATGGCTGTGGCTCCATTTACACTTCTCCAGGAGTGCAAAGATGGCACGGCCCCTGCACTGGCCTCCCCCATCTCTACCACCACCACACTAACCCTGTACAAGCATTTGCGCAGCTGCACCGTGAACTGTCAAGGATCCAACCAAAACATATCCCCCTTACTTTGTGTATGTTTTATTTTTCCTTAAATTTTGGAGGCTGAAATTCTACCATCAGAGATTATGTGGGAGAAAATGAGTAGCCAAAGGCAAAAAATACCTTTACAGATGACAAAACAGCTTTGTTGCATTTCAAGCTACAGTCTGAGAATGAAGCCACAGGCAGGCAACTGGAGGCATTTTGAGTCTTGCAAGGAAGTTGGGAAATCTTTGGACTAAGCAGGAACTATTATGAAGTACGTGAGGCTCTAGACTCGTGTGGGAGTCCAGCTGTGCAGTTACAGTGAAGGACCAGAGCTTACATCTTGTTATTTCTGCAGTCTTAATTAAGATAACTTTTTGTTCTTTGCAAATTTTACCTGCATGTATGATAATTAATTAGGAAAAACAAACAAAGATAAGACTAACCTGAAGGTTTTTTGGAAAGCCAAAGAAATCCCCTATGGGTGACACTAAAACAGACAATAACTGCAGTGTCAAGTCACCCCCCAACCCCTGACCATATGTGCTCATACAGTTATTTCACAGTAGCAAAGCAAGTTCTCAAGTTATGCTGGATTCCAGGACAGATTTCCAGCAAAAACATTTCACACAAGACCTTGCTCTAGGTTTGTAAAGCACCTACTGAAGCTCTGGATGTGACTGGTCAAATGAAATCCCAGTAAAATTCAAAAAAATTGCAACTAGCTAATTAAAAACTAATTAAAGACTAATTAGCAAGTCTAATTGAAGTTAATCTTTACTTACCATCTGTAGAGTGTACATGAGAGCTGCCGATCTGATCCACCAGCAGCATGAAAACAAAGCCGAGGACAAGGGATACGCCAATGTAGGCATGCAACCTGGAATGGTCATGGCCATACTCGTGTACCACCGGGATTTCCGCTGCCTTCTCGGACTCCATCACATGCTGCATCTCGCTCGCTGGGTGATGCTTCCCTGGGGCAGGCAAGCACACAGGTTAGGAGGCAGGGGACTAAACACGGCACAGTTGCTTTTCACCTCCTTTGTGTACGGGTGAGGAACTCTTTCAGGGAAAGTGCTGAATTAATGTCAGTCTCGGACCATTCACTTGGGGAAGCACACATTTGTCTGGTTGGCCTCTCCCCATACATCTTCAGCATGGAAAAGCAAAACAGGCATTAATACTTGATAAGCAAGGCTATTCTGTTTAAAAGTTGCTTTTTGAATACAAACTGATTGGTAAAAATTGCTGAATAATTCCTTTTTTAATTGAAGTTGCCAGTTTTGTCAGTATTCAGATACTGTCAAGCAGTTAGGTCATAATCTTCATTTAAGCGAGAAAATATAGGACAAGGAGGTAAGTAGGTTCCATCCACTAAGTCTAATGCTATCTTTAAGAATATGAACCTTTTATCTCAAAGCACCAGCCTCTACTGATACTAGTTAGCATTGATACAGACTAGAACAACAGTTAAGTCAGCACACTGTCAATATGATCCTAGAAACCCAAAATCCAAGCTCTGGGGCTGAGTGTCCTGTGGTTGTTTCCCTTCCCTAAACCAGCTTTAACTCCATGCCCAGACATTTACTTTGTCTCACTGAGCTACCCTGAAATTAGGTGATCTTGGAATGACTCTTAAATATAAGGGGAAAGAAGACAGTTGGACAGGGTTTTAGTTAAGTTTCCATGGTATAAAATGCTTTATTTGGTTCACAGTTCATAACTCAGAGACATTTCCTACTAACCTATGAAAGATTTGAAAATGTTTTTATCTACAATGACTTTCAGAAAGCAGACATGAAATACAACTTTAGCAACTTTTACAGGTTGCCATTTGCCCATAAAGACCATGTCTGATCTTTATCATAAGAAAATACCTCTCAGATACAGAAAATTCCCACCAATTTCAACAGAATTTACATCAGTCTGACTTTACACAGGCTTGAAGAGAAAGGAGAAGGTTTTTCCAGCGTATGCATTTAACATTTCCAGTAGCCTCTGGCCTAGTGGCTCCCAAGACAGATCCATGAGATCCTCCAACCTTGCTCAGGACCACAGGAAGTTACTGCTTCTGCAACTCCACCTGATACAGAGGGCAAACAATGCCCAGAAGTACACAGCTTTAACCGTATTGGCCACCGAAGATGGGAAGATGGGCACGAGTTGCCTTAATACATTTATGTGAAAGACATTTAACAAAGTTAACTTTTTTAGCAAAATTCTAGGTATTGTTTCCAGCTGATATAAGCAGAGAACCATGTCTAAACCTTCTTCTGCCAACAGCATACGGGAATACACTGTTATAAAGACACAAGAAAAGAATAAGAACAGGGAATTTTGAACTGAGTTGCTAACTACCACATAGAGCACAGCAAACATTTGACCTCTTGGTTCAGACTCTGTGCTCACCTGAATTGTATATTCTTTCTTTTTTTTTTTTTTTACATTTCCCCTCACAGCCCCTTGCAGAGAGAGAAGACATCAGGGTAGAAAGCCCTTTGGGTGACGCACAAGAGGCATTTAATGCTCTCGTTATAAATAGTTGTAGCTCCACAGCAGGTAAGGCACTGTGCACACAGTATTACTCAAGTGTTTCCAACAGGTTTACTGTGTCTGTTCTCCCACTTCCTCAACACAGTCGAGGGATATGTCATTTTTCTCCACATACTAAACTTTATGTTATATAGCATACAGCAGGCTGTAGAATTCATGCATGGACAGTATGCCCCATTTAGTGAAAAAATGCAAACGTTGATAGCAATTGTGTTTACTAGCCATATCATTACAAGCCAAATTTAGTCCACTCACAATTAAAATTGAATAGAGAGCAAACCCACAACTACAGCTCATTAGAGACATCCTACATTAGAGTGCACAAATTATGGTACAGTATAAAAGCACAATCAGAGGTTCTTTCACTTCTTGATAAAGGACGATTTTATATATTACCTTCTGTTTAAATCTAAGCAGAACAACATAAATGTAGTGGAAACTAAACTAGGATAAATTAAAGCATATTACTAAAATGAAGTTTAAAATCATAGAAACAAGGGGGAAAAAAAAAAAGGTAGTACAAGAGAAACAGAGGATTAAAATTATCTCTCAATCCCAGTTTAGCAACAACAGTACGTCTGACACTTGCAAAGTTTTCTACAGTCTCAACTTCATAGTTACCACAGAAGAAAGCAACTAAGTTGTTGGTGTATACCTTCAGATAAATTTCTGAATCTGAGCATACTGGAGAAATCTCATGCATGCAATGCTAACGTCATATCACAGGACTCCAAGCTAAAGCAAGATTTAAAGTGCACTCCACAGAGAGGTAATGAGCCCTGACTATTTAAAATAATGTCATAACCTCAAATTGAGGTTTGTTTACTAAAACGTTTGGGTATAAGATGTGCTCCACGCTCATGTCTCTACAAGACACATAATCGCTCTTAGCTTTGACCTATTTGTTAGGGGCTACGAGGTTATGAGGTTCTGAAGACCAGTGACAGCAGACTAGAACTGGATTCTTGAACTTGGAACCACGCACAGATACGTACAGGTAATGGGCACCATCGCCTAAGAAAGATGTCTCCTGCTCTGTGAATTAGCCCTACGTGGCCACAATTTTCAGTCAAGTGTATTAAGGTAACTTAATTCCAAGATGCTCTTCACAAAGGCGAGTCTGTATAGATCTATAACACACTTCCTGTGATTGCTTTAATGAGAGCAATCTAAACTACAAAAAGCAACAGCAAATAGTCCACAATTTAATTCTCTGCCAAAGGCATCCTTACACCTCATCTGAACTCCCAGTGAAAGTTAAACTCTCCCCAGAATAAGGAGCACGATACGTGACCTGTCGCATGAGGCTGTGGTTCCATGAACTGTACAGCACCTGGACCACTCAGCAAGTCATGTGACTGCATCCTGATCCCATCCCTCTGTCAAATCACCATGAATGTGCAGTACCATGCCTACGGCAGTTCTGTGATTCTGTGCTGGCTTTGTGTCATGCTGCTGTGAAACTCTCCCACCATTCTCATGTTAAAAGCCCTAGAAAAAAGCCCCAGTAGATCACCACATCGTGACTTGAGTTATCTTAGCAAAGGCCACGCGGGTTTGGTTCTTACCCTCCAAAATGTCTTCGTAAAGTGCATGTACACCTTCTGGCACAATGACAGCCAAGGCAGTTCCACACAGCAGCCCAGCACCCAGAACAGTCACCAGCTTCAATCTCTCCTGCAAGCAAGGACAAAACAAGTACGAGCAAGGTCAAAACAAGTATTATCATTAGGAATGAAAAGTTTTTCTTTACTCTCCCTCATTCACAGAGGTTGAGGCAGGGGGAAGGGGAGCAAAAGATCCACAAAACCTCTTGCTGATTTTTATTCAAGACCCCCAGTTACACAGTCCTATGTTTCTAACGATGAACTTTGTGAAAAGCAAACAGACTCTGTGTCCAATGCAACCAACTCAACTGAAGTAGGAAATGGAAGTTAAAGACGACCCATTCCAACGTTAACATCAGACAAGAAACGACATGTCGCATACTTGAAAAAAGCAAGAACTGCTGTATTTGGCACTAATGATTACTGGGGTCTAATTGATCCTCTAAGGCCCACAGAGTCAAAAGAAAGATTGAAAGTAAGTGCCAGGATTTTGAAGCATATTTGCAACTTTATGTTTTATCTCTATCATGGCTTTGTTTTCAAATCTATCCTTCCTACTAGAAATCATACTTAAACATGCAAGTTCCCTAAAAATCTCTTAGGCGTGGCACAGCACAAGATCAGCTGTTCCCCAAAAAAGCCAATCTACATAATAAAAGAAAATACAAGAAAGAAAACTAAATTGCCAAGGCAAAATCAGGAAGACAAGAAAACCAGTAATGTAAATGCATCTACAGATACACATCCATTGGTCAAGTGTGAATGTAAACTGCTAAGTCAGCTGTATTTATAACACAGAGAAAGGCTGAGAAGTTAAAGGACTACAGAAAGAAAAGCAAGATTTTAGAGAAAAAAGCACCAAGAGCTCTACTTTCACCTGCAGGTATAGAGAAATGGATTAAATTAAGCTCTTAGACATGCAGATGAATATCTCAGTCTCTAAAGCAAACAGCCACTCTTGTGTAGAAACTTGTCCTTAAAACAGCCATACTTTAAAGGCCTTCTATTTAATAAGGTTTCAGTGAAGAGCAGACATTAAAAACATAAAATTGTGGATAAACAAGTCATTTAAGAGAACGATACTTTTTTTGTACTTGAAATATCTGATGATGTGTTCCATGCATTTAAAAAAAAAAAAAGGTGCCCGGTGAAGTTTTAGAGCTACAGTATGACAGCACTTGCAGGATGTCAGATAGCTACAAAACACAGCAGAAAGGACTGAATCCCCAGAATAGATCCAAAACCAGAATGGTAAAAAAACAATCTACAAAGGCTTACTCAAATGAGAGTCTGAATGAGGGAACTGCATGAGTCAAACTGATAACGGTGCCAGTATACATTACACCTCAGTCTTTCTTTTTCATCTGATCAGGCAATGCATACACGCAGACCAGTGCTTATTGTTTTTACAACCATTTCTAAGCCTTCCAGTAGCATTTTAAAAGGACTTAAGGACTGTAAAGGCATTTAGGGCAATAGAAACTATATTCCACTCTCCAGGTAATTACAGACCACAGCAATCCCCTTTCCACTCTGCAAAGATCGGGTTTAAAAATATATTTGTTAAATAAGTATGGCAAATTTGCAATTAAAGCTTAACAAAAAATACAAAGACTTAATGGTTTTATAGCTTAGCAAAATAGTTTAGTTCATATGACAGGAAGAATTTCTGCAATACGAAAAACCACACACAAGGAGTTTTTCAGTACTTGCTACCATAACCAAGGGTTACCTTCCTAGTTATATTCTAATTTTGGGCAAAAAGCTTAGAGATATATCCTTCCCAAACTGACTAAATTCTGTTTTACCAATATAAAAACAGTACACTATTACTTTCCGCTTCCTTGTGACTGCAGCATTGACAGGCTAAAGTCAAAGCCACATACTGAAAATCCAGTTATATGAAACATCTAAGAGACCCTAAAATACAGCAACTTGCAGAGGATTTTTCTCATCAATTCCGTAATAGCCCTTATCACAGCACACATAGCAACTGTGGGAGTTTAGGTCCTCACAACTACTATTTAGCATACATTTTGTAGCAGAACCATCACCTTCCATGCACAAGACGGCATCTGGGCGATACCAAAATACTGGCCTTAACTCCCGAGGCCGTGGAGACAGAGGTCAGTGTTTAATGGGAAACCACTTGTTGCATACCCTTACTATGCTATCCCTCCTCTTTCACGCACTGTAGTGGCACACACGTTGTGTAACCTCACTGAAACAGACGATACTTGCACAGAAGAGAAAGGAGGCTCTAGAGATGCACAACTGGCTTTCTGAAAGCAAGCCAGATGTGACCGTACGGAAACAATTAAAGCGTTACTGGGGAAAATTCAAGCAGTAATATGCAAGAGATGAACACACCTGTGAAGTTTCCACAAACGTGCACTGTACACTGGCATATATAACAATTATACTTGGTAAACTGTTACATAGCGGCAATCTGCATGAAAAAATAGTCTTCGACACCCACTGGTCATACAGTTGTTTTGCAAAATTATAGTAACTTACAAGGAAAACCAAGATTATTTTTGTACTGCAGCACTATCATCTTTTACATACATACGTAAACACAGGAGGGAAAAGTGTCAAAAGTAATACTGTTTTATTACAACTGCAAATACAGAGTACTGCTTGCTTTCATTTGGGCATCTGTGAATTTGAAAGATCTACAAAAATAATGTACAAGTCACAGTTTCAAGAAGTCTCCATCTTCTCTTCAGTACAAAATACTTAGACACAGCGAATACAGCATCTAATAACCGCAGCCTACTCAGACAGGCAAAAGTCATCGTTTGATCCAAGAAATCAAAACATTTCAGTTACACACACTTGCGTGTCTCATTTTTAATGAGAGCAACAGTTGAGTGTTATAAAAAAAAAGGCATCTTAAAATCCCTCAACTTAGCAAGGCATTGCACAGCTCAGTATTTGGTTTAAATCTGCGTGGTGTTGAAACTCTTACTTGGACTTAGCAGAAACTCACACCTACTGTCATCAGCAAGCAGTCCTACCCCAGGCAATGCTGCCTGCATTTAGGCTACAACTTGGGAGACACCCTCAAGAAGTGGTACAGTACCATTTCCAGACCAAAGTTAGCCCAGCAGTAGTGCAAACCAGGAATAAGCTGAAAGGGTACATCTGTATACAGAAACAAAGGGAAGCTGTGTTCATCCTGCACCTTTTTACCACCAAATATTTAGTCATATCCTGGCTTTGCTGGAGTTTTATACTTCGGAGAATATCCCAATCTAATTAAAGTAACAGAAACCAGTATGAAATCAGAACACAACCAAGAGGTTCCACAGAAAAAAAAAAGAAAAATCAACTGCAGAAAAGTGTTAACACCAACAAATAGTTTTATTTTTCTCCAGCACCTGATGTGTATTACGTAAAGCCTTCATTTTTCTTTTCTAGCCATTATAAGTGGCTAGTGGGAGGAGGCATTTTTCCTCACCAAGGCCACCTACAAGATTTTTTTTCTAATGACAAAATGCACATTCCAGTCATTTCAGTTCTAAATCATCCATAGTGCACGGGCCTCAGCAATCATTTTTTAACAAAACAATCTTAAATTCTAATTACACACTTCCAGGATTAGCTAGTGTTTGCACATAACTCACAGAGATTCACCTCCTCTTTTAAGCCAGAGTACATGGATCCTTGAAATATCTAATTTAAGTGTAAAGCTGAATCAAGAATTTCTGAGAATTTAGGCTAATAAATACGTGATTACTGCTTACACACACTTTTTTGGATCCACAACAGATCTGTACTCCTACAGCTACTGGGGAGCCCCCTGATTCAACTATATAACAATAAATAAACCACACACACAGATCAAGAATTCTACCTTCAAACAACATCAAATACAAAGTCAGAGAAAACAGGTGACTATCAGGAACATACAGGAGGAAACACAAAAGGAAAAAATAGACAACACCAGCATGCTAGGCAGCATTCTCAGCAAAATTTCAAGAAAAGCCTTTGAGGCTCCAGGACAGGAGCGAGGTTTGACAAGCAAGCCAGTGGAAGCAACAGCATTTGAAGGGAAGGTCTACCAAAGCATCAGATGAAGCACTGGCAAAATAGAACTATGCTGATGTTTATGTAAAGACTTTGGAATACATGTCCTGTTTCAACTCATTTAGCTGAACTGTACTGTTACCAAAACAAACAGCCTTTCCTTCCATGCTGTTCAGAGCTTCGTGATAATACCGGCACCAAAGGACAGGTGCAACCAGGTCTGTGACTTGATGGAACAACAAGACACATATCTCTTCCAGCACTTTGCTTTCCAAAAGCAGCACTGCTCCCAGTAGCAATAAGAAAGCTCTCACAAGACAGCTCTTGCTGCCTTAGAACACCCAAACTCTCACTACACTACACCATACAAGCATAACTTAGAAACAGAAAAAGCCCTTGGGCACCAGAGGGTATGAGGAGACTTCCAGAGACTATAACCATCATCTCTTAGAAGCTCCCAAATATATTCACTTCTGAACTCCCGTACTTCTTGGAAACTCCGATCTATGAAAGTCTCCCTTTCCTATAACGACACCTTATGTATTCAAGATATTTTCCCAAAAGAATGCCTTGAGATCCACAGAACAGTACCATAACTTGAAGTTGTGTTGTAATCAAAGAGCTAATGTTTCATTTTCAGCAGCACAAGCTGTGAACAGAATAGTGAGCCAAAACAGTAAGTTCTCAGAATTGTTTTTAAAGACCCCTAATTTGAGCAGTTCACAGGCACTTAATAACAGTTAACCTCTGACTTCAGCAGCTTCTGACACAAGCTTCTAGGAATAACCGTGTCCAGCTGCTATCACAGCTTCCGCTAGACACTGAGACTTTGCTTCACCTGTAGCTGAGACCCTTAGAGCAAGTTTGGCACTTTTGTACACACTGTAGAATAAGCATAATTTTACACCGTGATTTTGAATAAAAATTAAAATCGCATTCACAAGTTCCTTTAGAGTCTTTTAAAGGTATGACATCACCCCTAACAGCATTGCTGTACACGAAAGCAGACGGCACTAACTCCTCCTGGTAGCTCCCTCCTATCTCGTTTCCGCTATTCTTCCTTAGCAACCAACGAGCACTTTGGCGAAGCTGTCTTACCTCGGAAAAATTAACTGCCAAGGGGATAATTCCTGCCACATAGCAGGCGACCAGCATAGCCAGAGACAGCAGGCAGATGGAGCGGAAGTCATCCATTTCGCCGCTTTCTGTCCGGTCCCTTAAAGTGAAATTCAACAGCAACTTTTCCACCTCGTCCCGCACGCCTTAACCCGTGCAGACACCGAGCTCCCAGGAAAGGCTTTCGGCCATGGCTGTCTCGCCCGGCGGCTCCGGCCGGCTCGGCC
>NW_010230098.1:0-28549 GCF_000690775.1 Eurypyga helias | reverse complement strand
ACCCCTGGGGGATGCCACTAGCCAAAGGCCTCCAACTAGACTCTGCTTTATTGACTACAACTCTGAACTCTTTCCTCCAGCCAGTTCCCAATCCATCTCACTGTCCAGTGGTCCAGTCCATACTTCCTAAGCTTGTCTGTGAGGATGCCATGGGAGACCATGTCAAAAGCTTTGTTGAAGTCGAGGTAGACCATATCCACGGCCTTCCCGTTCTCTATCCATCTAGTGATGCCATCATAAAAAGCTATCAGATCTGTCAAGCATCTCCATACCCATTTTTATTATCCAACCTGTGTTTGGATTGCATGCATTTTCCATGCAATAGCCGATTGAAGGCCCTAATCCTTATTTTCAAATTACTCAATGTCTGAGCAACAAGATATCTAATAGTTTAAAGGCAGTGAGGATTTGGCAAATAATTTCACCCTTCTGGCACTTTGGAACTTTCTATAGTAAAGTTTTTCTCAGTAAAGTGCATTGACACCAGAGATGGGGCTCACCTTCTACTTGAGATGCAAGTTGCATTTCTTTGAATCTTCTCAAACAACCATAAGCACCTTTCTAAAAAGCCAGAACAGTCAGTTTCACAACATGTAAACCCCATCTTAGGAAGAGGATTAAATGGCTAATAAGATATTATATATAGTATAGCACATATTATTGTATTATTCTGGGTGTATTATTAATATATATTTATGCGTTAATGTGTTATACTAAACATTAATAACATCTAGTGCATTTCTGAAAGAAGCAACAATTAAAGAGGAACCTGTTTCCTTACATAAGAAGTGATAAGTGCAAGACAACTTTGTGGTCAGTTAAGTTTCCCCACTTCACAAATGCTTTGCTTTGTTCAGGTACAATATCTTATAAATAACATTATCTTATGGCAAGAACATGGTGAATTAGCTAAGATATGCAACATCACAGTTTTTTTGTAGATTGAACATGCCCACCCACAAGTGCCATGTCCACAGCCCAAAGACCTAATAAAGCAGTTTAAAAATGTATTCACTACCTAAATACAGTCTAATTTTTTTTACCAGCCTAAGCTGATTAGTCTAGTTAAGGCATACTGGTTTCTGCAGCCAAGAGACTGATTCAGAAGAGCAAGGTAGCTCCTACAGCACCTGACTCCCCTTGTTTCCCAAGCTCTAATTATCCACTGCCCAGCTAGAATTGGATCAAATGAGGTGTCTTTGGCACAAACTCAGAGCAGACTCACACTCTCACTGCTGGTTTTGCAAACTGACTGCACTGCTCCATCTGACCTCATGCCATTGCAATATATTATAGTCTCTGTTTTTCAGAGTAAGTTTACCAAGATGATTTGGGCTCAGCTTATTTTTATATAGTGTATTAGAACGCTTATCTCAATACACAATGAAATAAATCATTCTTGCTATTTCACATTCTTTTCACATAATCCCCAATTCACAAAATTGGGTCATTTTCAATGGGTTTACTACATGAAACAGTGAGAAATAATAATAGCCAGCAATTAAGTCAGATTTAGCACTTATAACTCAACAAGAATTGCCTGGGAACAGAACATGTTTTCCACAAATGCATTCATTGTTCGAAATTCTTTTAGGTGTGTTTTAAAGCATGTGCCTCCTCTCCTACAGACTTTTAATAGGCTCCTCATTGTGAAAATGCATCATAAGTTGATGTCATGGTTTACTCACATTTCAAAATTAAAGGTAATTTGACAGGTCTCAAGCCAAGGGTGTCTTTTGCTGATTACACAAGCATAACTTATCTGATCTGCAGCATGTCCATATGTAAGTTTGAATCCCATATTTACATTTCATCAATATTCCCCCAAATTTTTTTAAAAAACACTGATTTTCTAACTACTCCTATGAGTAGCCATGTTCTCCTGAACAGAGTCAAGCTACCTAGAGGGGGAAATCAGAGTGAAACGGCTTTGCCCAGCTCTGTTCCTACTTTGAGCACAAATCCAAGAAGCTATATACTTGAAAACTGACTATAAAGTTCTGAAGAGGAAACATACGGTGTCTGTGCCATGATATTAAGATCATTCTGCTTCTCTTCTGTTTGTGTAAAAGAAAAATATGAGCTGTTGTCTAGCCATAAGCACCACACACTTCGTGCCAATCGTTAATAGTCTCGTTGCAAATACATAAGTGATCCATTTGGTATTCATCAGCTTTGTCTCTCACAAAGTAAGCATCTGCCCTCAAAGACCCTGTTAAAATATGTACAAAGTCTGCGGTGCCAGACATGGTTTTCTGGACCATTTTATTTTTCGAGCCATAATATAACCTCACACCTACTACAAAGTTAGTTTGCCATGTCTCTCTTTTTAATTTCAATCATAGCTCGCAAAAAAAGTCAACATCCCCGTACAATAGGAATCACTCAGGTTGAATACTCATTATGTGATCAAAATAGCAAGCAAGGAGTTAGAATAGGTATAATGTATTTATAACGTTCTCTGACTGTATCCCAGCTTTAGTTTCCCAGCACAGAGAATCAAGTCTTTAAGTTAAAAATAGTCTTCAAGTCTTTGGTCTTTAAGTTAAAATTAGCACTCAAAAACATTCACACTTGGGGAATTATAGCTCGAGCAACAAATCTCACCATTTCAGTTACAACATGTGATAACGCACTTCTGCATCACCCGAAAAGCTAACATAATGGGACGTTCCCTATTAGGTAGAGACTCAGGAGGCATAGCAGCTCCAGGTTGGGCGTAAAGCTAGACCATGGAGCCACAGATGCTGTACTGCACATCCAACCTCCATCCCATAAACTTTGGGGAACAGTGTCCGGTTGATGACAATAGTGCCAAAAGGCAAAAAAGACAGTGTGCTTCAGGTCTGTGTGGCACATCTCTGGCCCAGACACCGTTTCAGTTGCCAGCCTTCATTCTGTATCTCAGGCAGTTCACAGCCACACAAAAGGAGAGTGCAATATGCAGATCAGATTCAGTATTTATGCTTTGCACAAATACAGGTCTCACATGGTGCACAGCAGTAAAGAAGTCAGCCTAACATTTCTCCAAGTTGTTTACCAGCTAGCTCTCACTCCCACATATTTGCAGACTGCTAAAAATGACAACTTTTCTTCATTTCAGCTGAGTCCTACTGGCTGTCTACCATGGTTTGAAATTTCCAATCTGACCACTGAACCAAGAGGGAGCTGGTAATGAGACAAGTGAGTCACTGAAGGTCTATTTCGCAGCCACTATTTGGCACAAAACAAAGCACCTGTATTGGCCAAATCTCTGTACAAACTTATTTTCCTGCGTCAACTTGGGTATCCGTTCACCAGAACTCGCTATGGGTAGTGATGTTGGCTACCTAAGATTTAGTATTGTCTTGAAATTAACAACACCATATGCAAGGAAAAAAAAACCAAACCAAACAAACAAAAAACCCCACACAAAACCAAAACAACACTACATCATATCTGTCTTCTAAATGCAATAAACTTGGGCATAGGATTGTTAATATCAATAGACTAAGACCTGGCAGGAGTAATTATGTGTTTTGTCAAAAAGCCAAATATATAAGACATCAGACTAATAAAGGCATAGCTATCTCTTCAGAATTTAGCACAATAATGTAGAAATACTCCCTATTTTTTGTCACCTCCTTTTTGTCACTGCAAATTTTCCCAAATTTCATAGGTTTATACCTATGAAATAGGTATACATATAGCATTGTTAACCTCATGGGATTATAATCCACAAGCAAAACCACAGTCATAATGCTGAATAGAGCAGTTTTATCCTAACTTTGGCCATGTTGTAGAAGCGGTCTCTCTTTTTTTTGGAGTGTTTTGGAGAAGCCTTCCACAGGGACCTTCACCTTTCTGCTTCCACCAAAAGGCAGAGTTCCTTCCCCTGCATCCTTCCTGCCTGTGCTGCTCCATGCTCCTTCCATGACCGTGGACAAGATCCTGATCTTGTTCCTTCACAAATTCTTGCTTCAGGCATTGATCCTTGCCCAGTTACCCATCTCTTCCAAAACCATTGAATTCCTTTTTCTCCACAGAGTGTGCCTAATTAGAGGACCAAATGACCAGTTCTCTTACCTCCTACCTTATGGATATGATTTCCAGACAACTCTTACCCCTTTCTTCTTCTCACCTTTTTCCCCCTGGTCTCTGATTTCATGTAGACAGGGGTAAGATAGTGAACTGCACAGGTTCTGGGCATCTGCTACACATTCTCCTTTGCTTCTCTCTCTCCCACTTCACCCCAAGTGAGGGGAGAAGGTGGGTAAGGAGATACAGCAGACTTCTTGGTTTGCCCCACAGGTTGCTGCTCCTGGGACAGCATGAACCGGTGCAAGCTGTGCAACAGCTGCCTCAGCTGGAAGCATCCTGCACCCTGGTCCAGAGCCATCTTCCACCCTCCCGCTCTGGCAGCCATCCCACCCTCTGCAGCCAGCACTGAAGCAGAACTGCTGAGCTGTCAGCAACTTCTCACAAGAGGCCAATTTTTACGCCGCATAATTGTAGCACGCACACACAAAAAAATCATGAGAGTTGGCAACCCATGTTAAATTTGCATGCATATCTGATTAGCTGCATCTTTAGAATACACAGTTGTACAAAACATTGCAAAATTATTCATTTTATTTTTTTTTTTTTAAGTCTGAATTCTGCCTAAGTATAAAGCCTGTTTTCTTCTTCTTTCCCTCCCTCCAAGTGAGTATAATCCAATTTTCCTTTGAAACTGTAACATTTTACATTGCTTCGGAGTTACAAACAAAAAGAGAAAAACAGTAATAGGAATGAAAAAGGAATTTGCTAGCTTCATCTTTATTTAAACAGCCAGAAAATGAAATAGGACACTTTCCTACAGTTTTTCCTCTTCTTCCACCCACATCCCCAGAATATATCTAGAAGAGAAGACTCTAAACTGGGTAATCAAAGCTTATGGAAGCAGCTCTCTGGGGTGGTTTTGTGTATCTCCTACATGGCCTTAGCCTGAGAGTTCAAACTACTGAGATCACCTTACAGGAAAGGAGCCAGGACGTTACATATCTAGTCACCGATGGGAGTCCTGCTCTTGGCTCTAGACAGCCAAGTGTCAGAAGGTCAAAATGTAGTTGCCATCCAGACTGGACTGTGAAAGCTGTAGAGCACCAGGGACAGTCAAGATTTCCATCAGCTTGCCAGACTGACCAGGACATATTTTCTGAGACTGGAAACCAAGGCACTGCAGGAAGATCTGGGGAGAAGAGTTGGGTCACATATTCTGACCCTGCAGAAGAACCTGGTGCTGAGATGCTACTGTTTTGCCTTTGCTTGTGAAGGCTCAGGTGACAAATGCTGTATTTCAGGCTGTGGCCAGGGCTGCCAAACATCCATTTCATCTGACAGTCACAGCTCACAGCCTGGCCTCTTGCATACAGCGGAGCTGCCTAGGAAGGCAGCTGACAGCCTTGTTATCGCTCATCATATCACATGGGACCACCACAACCCACCCCAACTCCCAAGTGTATTTGGGAAGTCAAAGTAAGGAAGGACAGTTTCAGCCCAAGGGGAAGGACCCAGTCTTATCTCCTGCCTTTTTATCTGCCAATCTGCTGCATGGCACAATCCCTTTCAAACCTACACCCATCTGAAAGCTGCCTCTAAACTTCCTTCCCAGTCAAGCAGGATTAAGCCCGCTTGAGCCATCTTGTCAATCATTGAGTTCTCAGAGCAACCTGAAGCTTGCACCAAGACACAACCACCTGTCTTCATCCCACCTTCCTCAGTGCCTTCCTGGCACCCATGGCTCAATAAGCAGGCTCTCCAGCTCACGTCCAGAAAGGTTATGGTTACGTTCAAATAACAATCAATATGCAAATTGGTGTGATCACTAATTTTATATGCCACACGAACAAAAACTGAAAGTCTGTAATGAACTCAACACAAAATACGTACGTCTGTATACATGATCTAAAACTTAAACCTCTCCTTTCCCTTCTCTCATGATTCCAAAGGTATACATTCTTTATTCTATAAATATGCATTATGTAAACTGCTAAATAATAACATGACAAAAGCTGTATCAAATTGTTTAAATTTTCTTCACAATAATTCAGGCAGAATTTTGAATCTTGTATTTTGCTCAGTGTGAATATCTGAGCACTGAAGCTACTTTCTCAAAACAGTATTTAAAAAATGTTTAGACCCCATTTCAAGACTTCCATACAATGTCCTGGGTGTGTTGGCATAACACTTGCTGAAGAAAACAACAATGCAAAACCTAGGCATCTGTTCAGAAAGTGCACAATGGAAAATGTTGCAGTGGCTACATGGATTTTACATCAGTACTTACTTGTACACAGGGGTTTACTTGTATTTGACAAAAATGAGCCTTCCATAAAGGCTTCTTATTAGGGGGTTAGAAAGACCAAAGTAATAAACAATTCCTACTGTCATAAATAAAATTCATCTACTTCTGTGGTGAAACGCCACCTTTAATTTTTCCACTGTCCTCTTAAATCTTTAAATAACACGGTCACCATAGTTCATCTTCTTAGTGGTGAAACTTTATGGTATAGTTCATAAAAATAGAGCATAAAGTTTAGCCACGAAGAAAATACTTAGTCAGTGTCTGGTTGTGTGGACGTAAAAGTGAGAAAGCAGGAAACAATAATAAAAAAAAGAAAATCTGGGAACAAATACACTATGAATCCTGCTTACTTTCATCCACTCACATCCAGTAGCTGTCAACTCAAACAGTAACTGCAACTATTTCTCTTGCCGAAGTCCACAGAGTCTGTCTAGTTAACCAGGTGGCAGTCCTCAACCCTAAAAGGTGTTGGGTCACTGAACTCTTAATAAGGAACTGGCACATACCTTAACTGTGTTCTGCATGGTGAGGAGATGCCTGCTCATCCCAGTTAGGCTCACACAGGTAACAAGATGGTGCGAGGTACCTGGCATCAGTTTGCATCCAGGGGTTTTAGCTCCAGATAAGCACCAGTTTCAAACGGATCTAGATAGCTTTGCTTGGAGCCACTTGGACATCTCCGCATTGTGCTCTTCAGCATACCACGTTATAGGAAACATTATTCACTTGGGCACAGTGCAGCACAAGTACACACAGACAGCTTGGCTTGTAATCACACCTGAGCTAATAAGTCCTCCTGAGACTTATTAGTGTCAGCTTGAGCTGTCTGGAAACACCCTGCCCATACTTAAAAGAAAAACTCTCAGTCATTCCTCTGAAAAGGTCTACTGCATCCATGAAGTAGAGCAGACATCTGAAAAAGCACTATAGAAAACCCCAGACTGTGTATTTATAACAGACATACTAGAATTTAGCAGCTGAAGTCTGTGGTCTGTGCATGCTTCAGACCAAGATTTTCATTGGTGGGCAAGGAGGATTTCCTCTCTAGTGGTTCCTAACACCCTTCTCAAACTGCCTAGAAGGGGCTCTTGCAGTACTCAAACAATATTCAGGGCTCAGGTAGCGATGATGAAGAATAAAAACCAACGGTCAATCAAGTAATTAAAGCCCAAATCTATCATAATTAATGCATATAATGGAGATCAGTTAAGAAGACAGTTACCTGCCCTGCCAACAGGTGATTGTTTTGTACCAGGGCTTCTCATTCCTTCCTGGTATAACAGCCTCCAGATGAAGGGATTTAATCCTACTGATGTAGTTAAAGCATTACAGCTTGCTGAAGTCAATTAGACCTAACATTTGAATGCTTGATTTTGCAGCTCCTTTGAATGAATTTTAATTTATTTGTTTGTTTTTAATAATGTATTGACAAATATTGTTGAGTGGCAACAAAAACAAGTTGAAAACCAGTACTGTGATTACACGCAGCAGGTTTAACTGCCTTACATCCCTGGGAGCTGTTTACTTTTCAGAATTTGTATGCCAGGCTATGAAAGCTAGTGAGCAAAGAGTGAGTTTACGGTTAAGGCACTGGAAAATAAGGTTATGTTCTTAGGAAGAGTATTATACAAAAATGTTAAGCCATTATGCTTTTCTATTCCTCCTTCCCATCTCTAAATAAAGGTTAGTAAGACTCCCATAGCCCATAGAAATTTTGGAAGCCCTAATTAACATCTGCAGAATAATTTATGAATATGGATGGATACAACTACTTTGAAGCAATTAATTTTGATTGGCTACCTTTTCTAAAGTGTATCTGAAAAAAATCTGCATGTTGCAAACTGGAATTTCTACCATTATGCTGGTATAGAAAGCAAAGGAGTACAGAGATCCTAGTTATGCCCTGTTCTCTCAGCCTCTTCAGCACACTACTGAGTGAATGGATTTAAATGGACCTGATTTTAAAGGGAAAAAAAACCCCACCACGCATCTGATTTCTGTAGCACAATTTATTCTTTGCACTTTTTTCTCTTAAAAAAAAAAAAAATTGCTTGGCATTATTATTGAAACCAGACAAAAACTTTTACCCCTTTCTCCTTAAAACCACTACGGTCTCAAAATATTCTGGAGCACTTTTCATTATTTCTATTCATACAGAAAAAAAGGTAATGCACTTGTTTCAGATATTATATTACATGTAAGTCCTTCTAGGCAGTAAGTACTGTTGTGACAGAAGCAAATCTCCATAGCATCACTGATGTGAAAGAAACCCTTTCAGTTTCCATCAGCTGAGATGCTGTTCTGTGGTGAGGGGTTTGGCTAATTTTTCTCCTGAGGCTGTCGGTATCTTGCTGCAGACCCAGTAGCTTAAACATAGGAGAATTGTCAGCGTTGTCCCCACATCACACAGAGAAATGCTTATGACTCCTGGGCAATTTTCGTTCATGTGTCAACAGAGGGAGGGTTGCAGTCTGAGGAACTGGGGCATGACTTTTTGTTCTTTGTTCTCCCACTGCCATCTCAGTCCCCTGGGGTCAGTGTTGAACAGGGTTTCTAATCTGAACCAGGAAACTAGGAAGCCAGCCAAGGAATGCATGTCATCACTGAAGATGTTTGCTTACATCCTATGTGCATCATAGGTAGCTTCATGCTATAGCCATAGTCAAGGAACTGGTCCTAAAAGAAAACACCAGAAATAATAGAAAAAGGAGTGATTTCAATTCTCCAACAGGAAGGAGGTTGTTTGTTGTTCCCTCACTTTGTTGATCGCCGAAGTCACCCTTGGTCAAGCACAAACAGCTGAAAATACATCCTGGTCTTTCTGTCTGCATTGCATGTGCAGTGTTCGAGTCATCTGGATACCAACTTCATCCAGCTTTGACCAGATGCTCAAAATGCTGTTGAACAGGTAATATTGCTTCCACTCATGTAAATATTGTATGTTAGCAGCTCTATGTGGATCACACCTCTAATGTGGGATGAAAGATGATAAAAGTTCTCGATATCCACCTCCCTGCTTAAACCCACAAGTAGTAGCCATAAGAAGTCACTATTTGTCTAAGATCATAGAATCATAGAACGGTTTGGGTTGGAAGGGACCTTAAAGACCATCTAGTTCCAACCCCCCTGCCATGGGCAGGGACACCTTCCCCTAGACCGGATTGCTCAAAGCCTCATCCAGCCTGGCCTTGAACACTTCCAGGGATAGGGCATCCACAGCTTCTCTGGGCAACCTGTGCCAGTGCCTCACCACCCTCTCCGGGAAGAACTTCTTCCTGATGTCCAATCTAAACCTCCCCACTTTCAATTTAAACCTGTTACCCCTTGTCCTGTCACTACAGGCCCTTGTAAAAAGTTCCCCCCAGCTTCCTTGTAGCCCCTTCAGGTACTGGAAGGCTGCAATAAGGTCTCCCTGGAGCCCCCTCTTTTTGAAATAATATTTCAATAAGATTTCACATAAAAAGATTTGAAATAACATCTTGTAACTTATTACTTTAATTTCTGCAAGATATGATAGTAGCATACTGTATTGGGTCTGGCTGAGATGGGGTTAATTTCCCCACAGCAGCCCTCATAATGCTGTGCTTTGTATCAGTAGCCAGAAAGGTGTTGATAACACAGCAGTGTTTTGGCTCCTGCTGAGCAGCACTCACACAGCACCAGGGCTGTCTCTCCAACATTCAGCCCTCCCCTCACAAGTAGGCTGGGGTGGGCAAGATCTTGGGAGGCGACACAGCCAGGACAGCTGACCTAAACTGACCAAAGGGATATTCCATGCCGTATGACATCAGCTCAGCAATAAAAGCTAAGAGAAAAGGTGGGAGGGAGGGGCATTTGTTATTTATGATGTTTGTCGTCTGGAGCTGCAGCACTGCTTCCTGGAAAATGGCTGGACATCACCTGCTGATGGGCAGTAGAAAATAAATTGTTTGTTTTGCTTTGCTTCCAATGTGTGGCCTTTGCTTTTGCTTTATTAAACTGCATTTATCTTGACCCATGAGTTTTTTTCCATCTTTTCTCCCTGCCCTGTCTTGCTGAGTGATAAAGCAGCTTGGTGGGCACCTGGCCTCCAGCCAGGGTCAACCCCCAACATGTACACTGTCAACTGATCAGAGGAAATGAGGGAAACAGAAGACTTCTGTTGCAGTTCAAGTAGAACTACCCACTGCAGCACAGGGACAAATGAGTGAGGAGTAGGAAGCACCTAACAACCCTGAAAAAATATTGTGAACAACTGAGGTAGAGTTGTCAATTTTAATTGCTGTCTATGCTAAAACAGAGTATTGGCTTTACAGTTGTGTCACACATGTCACTGGGAACTTGGGAATCAGGTGCCTTTTTAATCAGCAGAATCGCACAACTCCATGAGACGACAGAGATGGATCTGTTCTGATGGGAATAAATGGGGTGTTACTCTACGTCCTGCAGCCCACAGGCCTGCCTATAGTCTCCTGGCTACTGCAGAAAATCAAAGACATGGCTTTTCTGCCCTCGTCAAGAATCCTGGACATCCCTCCATGTCCAGAAGAAATCAGTTTGTGCCATCCTGCAAGTAATAAGGGAGAGAAAAAGCCAGGTGCTGCCTTATCCTCAGTATGCCTAGTGCAGAACAAAGTATTATCTTGCCCTGATCATATGAACAGCACCGTTTACATCAGTGCACATTACGGGGATTTTCTTGAGGTACATCTGGCACAGTCAGCACATATTTTTAGTGCTTTTTGCTCATGACCATGGGAATTCTGTGCAGATAAAGCAGAGGCAGTCAATAACGAAATCCTATGCTTTGCCACTGCCCACTGAGATTCGGACAGTAAGAAGCAAGTAATGTGGGGTCTTGGGATGAAAAACAGTGACCCTCCAAAACTCAGTTTTAGCTGTATGATGACATTTTTCTTAATCATTTTTGTCCCTGAAAGGGTATTTCAAGCAAGACAGGTTTCCAATCTTGGTTCTAAAAGTGAAGATGTATATGACCACGTCTTCAGTGCCTCCATGCCTACAGCTACAGTGATCTATTTAGTTAATAAGAGAGAACAAGCCACTGATAAGACAAATGAAGCATTACTTTCCTTTTACCTCTGGAACATTTTCAGAGACTGATGAAGACTAAAAAACTTACTTAATATCAAGGCTAACTAGAGTAAACAGTGAGTAATTACTACCTCTTAAAAGACATTATTAAGATACAAATACTTTCCTCATTTCCTGCTTAGGTATTTTCCTATTTATATAAGTAAATTCATCTTAGGGAAAAAGAATAATAAATAAACCAAATTAAATAGAAATTACTTTTCATTTGTTTACACGCTGCTTATTAAATATGAACATTTTTTAAATTATTTTGGGCAATAAAAAAACCCTAAAATCTTTAATGTTATTTTTCGACTGGTTTTCTCTCTTTTTGACATGCATATGTTAGCTGCCTCTATTTATAAGGTCCTGTATATGGCTGTATGTCATTATTTAATTATTTATTAGATTAGACCACTGGAACACTCTCTAACTGGGTCTTTTAGAAAAAACTATACAGCATTTAGTGACAGTTTATAAATAGACAATCCCTAACAAATCAATACAGTTCCATCTATTTCCACAAGTGTCAACTTTTGCCCAGCAATCTTGGTGGTTCTTGTATCTCCTCAGACTTGCATGTAGGCAATATTTTTCTGTTGTATTTATAATACAGTATATGAATGAAAGATATCAGTTCAGACATGAGTTTGTGAATTGTAGGAATTGTCATCTTTGCGTATACAATTCTTCAAAGCTGTAGTCTGAGACTTGATGAGGTGGCACAGAGCATGCAGCGTGCAGCTCGGTATGAACGTGCTGTATGGTGAGTCGCTGCATACAGTAAAATCAGTCCTTTTCTAGTCCTCTTGAGGTACAATAACAGTTAGGAAGAGTCTGAACCTGCAGAGAGGGAGGAAAGGCAATCTGCAACACTTCTGTTCCAGTTTCCAAGAGCAGAGGGAAAGGAAAAATAAAAAAGATGAGAGGAAAGAGACTAGAAAGAATAATGTCTTCGTTTCTGAAAGAGAAATTGAACAACTGGAGCATTTGCAGGAATAACGCACCTTAGATAGAGCAAATTTGTACTTGCCTTTTGCTACTAATTTTTGTAGCATAATCAGTGGTTAGCAGCTTTACCTGGGTAAAGAATGAGACACAGACAGGGCCTTGACCCTGTTACTGCTGAATTGGTACCATTTTTGAATTACTGAGCTCTTCATTAAACCTATCAAAATACTGAAATGCATTGGTAAAACTATGCAGTTGGGGAAGGTTGGTTATGAAGCCAAATGTTAATACTACCCCAAAAACTGAACAGGCCAACGTCACCTTTCCAGTTTACAGTGTTGCTAATCGAATAAATCCCATACATTAAATAAGTACAGGGAAATTTTTTCTCCAACACTCATCCAAGACAAGGGCAGTGTTTCCTCTTACTGAAAAGACCATTGGGACAGGGTTGAATGCTCCAAACAAAAAGGAGGGTTTTTTTGTAACACAACTGGTATTCCAAAATATGACAACTAAACCATGAGCCCGATCTCACTACGAACATTATACTTATTAAGAACATTTTGTGATCTGTTAACAGTAGAATAGGAATTTGTATAAAGCGTATTAACCTATTTATCTCTCAAATTATCACTAGAACTTTTAAGTAAAACATTGCCTGCTAACAACCAAAATCTAATAGAACTAGCATCTATCGAAAAACCCTTCATGCTTCTTTGTACATGCCAAACTATGAGATATCAGGACACTAATATCAAAATTGACCTGTAAGTGTTCTTCCAGGTCCTTGTACATCCATCATAAATATGACTATTTGGCTCCTGTTTAGACATTATCTTCCTAAATCCTCATTCTTATTGCCAGAAGTGGAGCAAAGTCAAGTGTACACAGCTGAAACAGCTGCTGCATGATGAAGAAGAATCAAAATAAAGGTCATTTTGTAAGTATTAACAGACTCATAGTATCCATGAGCCTCGAAGAGCAGGAAGGGAAAGTAGTACACAGTGAATAGAGTCAGTGTAGTACATGCAAGTGCAGGAAGGCTCTCAATCACAGTATTAATCATAAAATTAAAACTTCTTTTCACCTTCCATCGGACAGAAGAACTTTTAATAACAATAGCCAAAAATGTTGATATCTCAGTCACAAAACCCAAAGCTCATTTGCAGGACATCTGGGTACCAGTGGATTTATTGACTTTGTTCTTTCCTCACCCTACTCCACTCACATAAGTCCCTCTGCACACAGGCTGGATGCTACACTGAGCAGGGCTTATGCTCCCTCTTGAGAAACTTCAGAAGCCTTTTCCCTTCACATCTGTTATTTGAATCCACTCTAATTCGTTCTGAGCAGAGCTTGTTCTCAGAAGGGCAGTATTTGCCCCACAATACCATAAACTCAAAGTTCAAAATCTCTTCATGCCTAAAGCAAAGGTTTCTTCCATTACAAAACAGCTTCACCATTCCGAACCCCATCAGGCGGCACGCTCCAAGGATGACAGTAGTTGTCACTATGGCATTAAAAGCAGGCACACTGAAGGGAACTGTAGGAGAAAGACCATGAGATCTCCTATGGAGCATGGCAGAGGTGTCCTAGCTCTCAGGCTTTTTAAAATCCTTCAGGATTTAATATACATGGAAACATACAGCGCTGACGAGGCACTGCGGCGAAGGTTGTGAGCTGACTGCAGCTTTGTATTGTACCCAGCAGCAGAGAGAGCAAAGGGGAGAAAGCCTGGATGCACATCCCATGCCCAAGTGGAAAAATTTACCCACTGGGTGCTCTAAAGCAGGATTTTCACTCTCTAATAAATGTATCTGAAAGGAAGATGAGGATAGAGAGCTGCAGGAGGAAGGAGGAGAATAAGCAGGTGGACTGTAGTAGAAGCCATGGCACCGACAAAAGTGGTTTTGCCATGCCCATGTCCTCTGTGGGCAAAGGAGGGGAAACACAGGTTAAAGAACTCTGTAATGGGATAACCTATTAATTAGGTAACTATGCATCTAGGGGCAAGAGCAGTCCACCCAGCCATCAGCCATGGAATATTATGACAGAAATGGTGTCGTTTAACTGGGCTATGACAGGGAATGTAGGAGCAATGGCTAATTTATGACCTTGAAAATAGCATGGTAACAGTTTGCCCAGTTATGAACAAAACGGAAAAAAGAAGACAGGAATGTGAATGCACACTGATGTTAAATGAGCTTGTAAAATTATCTGAGCAAAAAAGCTCCGGCTCCATCTTTTCTGTGTGAAAGCACTGGATGTGATGAAAGATCCAGCCCCTACTGAAGCACAGGTATGACTTGAGTATGTGAAGTACCACACTCCAGACACTCTTACTTATTAGCACTAAGGCAATTGTTAATGTAGGACAGTTTACCACTAATTTAAACAAATTGCATGTAATTGGTTCCTAGAAAACCTCCAGAAACACTGCTTCACTACCTCGGCCACTTGACTGTCTCAGTGTAGTCTCAGTTCAAAAGGCTTCAGCACTCGCAGAGGGTACCAAAAAGTCTGGGTATCACAGGGCTTTTTGGCTTAACATCCTGCCTATGTCCAAACACTGAACTGAAAGCAAGAATTTTTACATTTTGTTTTGGTGCTGGACCTTTATTTCATAATTAGTTGAATAGTGTGCTGCAGTCCATCGGGCAGCATGTTACATACTGGCCATTCCACCAGTGCTCTTCATAAACTCACCCTTAGAACTAACCTTAAAAGAATTAATATTTTTAGTGCTATTCTTTGAAAAGTACTGCTAATATCACCAGATGCCACATATTTCTACACTAGCCAGATCTCTCTGTACTGGTACTCTGTCTGTCAGGAATTTAGGATGCTACTGTTGCACATTCCCTCACAGAGAAAACGTTGGTGCCCTGTGTCAGGGTGAGTGGAGCTTGTGTGTCTGGATTTTGTTAGCAGAAGAGGGGTCCCAAGGGTGGCTCCTGTGAGAAGCTGCTAGAAGCTTCCATGGCTCCTAATCAGGCTGGCATCAGGCCATGGCCAAGCCAACTAGTGCCTCTGTGATTAACATATTTAAGATGGGAAAACAAGGACACCTGGAGCAGAGAGTGGAGTAGAAGAAGAGAGACAATCAGACAGGCATCCAGGTCAGTGCAGAAAGGTGAGGAGGATGTGGGCCAGAGCAGAGGTTCTCCTGCAGCCTGTGGTAAGAGGGCAGGCTTTGCCCTCCCAGTCACCAAGGGTCATGGGGGAGCAGAGACCTCTCTGTAGCCCTGGGGGGACCCCCATGGGGGAGCAGGCAGCTCTGCCTGGAAAGCCCATGACCCTGTTGGAAGTCAGTGCTGGAGCAGGCTGATCCTGAAGGAATGCATACCTACAGAAGGGACCAATGCTGGAGCAGTTAGAGAGAAGAAAACTGCAGCCCATGGGAAGGATTTATGCCAGGGAGTTCATGGAGGACTCTCTTCCATGGAAGGACCCCACACTGGAGCAGGGGCAGAGCGTGAGGAGTCCACCACCTGAGGAGGAATGAGCAGCAGAGACAACATGTGATGAGCTGACCCCAGCCTTTGTTCCCCATCCCCCTGTGCCACTGTGGGGGAGGAGGTAGAGAAATTAGGAGCAAAGCTGAGCCTGGGAAGAAGGGAGGGGTGGGGGAAACATGTTTTTGAGATTTGGTTTTATTTCTCATTACCTACTCTGATTTCACTGGTAATAAATTAAATTAATTCCCCGATGTCAAGTCTGTTTTGCCCTTGACTATAACAGGTGAGTGATCCTGCCCTACCCTTTCCTTAATCCACGAGCCTTTCCTTATATTTTCTCTACGCCATCCCAGTGTGGGGAGGAGTAAATGAGTGGCTGTGTGGCCTTTTGTTGCCAGCTAGACCTAAACCATGACACTGGGGCAAGGAGACTACCAGGTGACTTGCTTACTAATTTATATACAGCAATGTTTGCACTTTGAACTTTCATTCTCTGATATTCTTTTTTTAGAAGTATTTTCCAGAAGGATTAGAAATTCCTGCTAACTCAGCCTTTCATTTAATAAATTTGCTTCGAGGTTCTTCATCAAAGACACACTGAGACTTCCGGAATCTATTTGTGTACCCTCCAGCTTGTTCTGCTTTGTATTGTTGACTGTACCTAATAGAAAGAAATGAAAAAAAAAACCAAGAACTTTGGGATTCTGAGGAAAAGCTCAATCCTGTTCAGAGAGAAAACCCAAGAGGACCATGTCCACATGGGAGGGAAATTGCTGTTCTGTCTGAACTGCTCATTTACTACTTGTTCTGTTTGGTGTCTGTAGACCTAGATTAGTTTTGTTATATGTTGATACCCTTGAATGCAAACTGGGGAAGAAATGGTTGTTCTGCAAATTAGTCACTGAAATTCAAAATAGACAAGAAGATGGAGCAGGCTGAGGCTGATGCTGTAAGAATTATTCAAGCAATAGTAGATTAAGCACAGAACCATTTAATCTGTACAAGAAAATTATTCTCTTTCACAAAAACAGGGATGTCTCCTTACAGAGACCAAGGAGTGGTAGATTAGCAAGAAATAATTTGAGTCTTTGAACTTAGCTAGATTTTAAAACCTTAAAGCAGTGTTCCAAGACCAAAAAAAACCCTCTCCCTTCTTTTCCTCTGAGGGCAAAGACCACTTCCATCACAAGGATGGTCCTATGCTCTGGCCATGGAGAGCATGCTCCCTTTATCCTTCTCTCAAACCTCTCTTTGGAGGTCTTTTCTGACCTGTTCTGACAACGGAGCACTGCAGCCTAAAGCAAATAGCAAGGATCTTCCAGAAGAAGGATTAAAGCTGGTGAGTTCAGGTGGCATGCCAAAAAGAAAGGCACAGTAAATAAGAGACACCAAAAACATTCATTCCCTCAGCCTGGAAGGGGGAATAAAGAAAAAATATCTGCACTTTTGGAAAGAATGTCAATATACTTAGTCTGGCCCACGTTTGTTTAATTGCCATGTCATGTCAGAGGTCCTAAGCATGTTACATTAATGTGATAATAACTGAAGAAACAGATTCCAAGATACCTAATAAATTGTGAAGTATTTATATTGAAGGTTTTTTACTCCTCTATGGCTGAAAAGACTTTACCAGATTAAAAGATTTGACTCAACTTCCAAATTTACAGAGTGGTTAGAGTGGTTTCAGAAATCCCAGCTCTTTGAAACAAGCCCACATGCTGAGCACAGTCCCCCACTGGGCTTTATTTTAAGGCAACAAAAAACTGTGCCCCATCAGAGCTTTTCACAATTGTCTTTATTTTAAGCAATGCAAACAAAAAAAATCTCTGTTCTTGTTAAATGTAACACCCTTCTCAGTTCCAGATTAAGTAATGTTACTTGGGTTTCTTAAGATTTTTAATTTGTAAAGCAACAGCTACCTTCAGCAGTTTTCAGGGTATTCATGAAAGGAGGAGAACCCACTACTTAAATTCAACCTTTTTGTATTTAGCATAAAATGCAAGAGTAAACATAGCCTTTGCATCCTCAGAGAAAAGAATTAAGAGATTTCAAGCACTATAAAGTGATTTCCCTGAAAGTATTTAATAATAAAAAAAACCCTCCCCCCTTCCCCCCCCAAAATAACCTGCCTGCTTAACATCTTCATGACTTCTCAATCTCATCAATATAGGTGAAATTCACACAAATATACTGGAGCATTCTGTCAGACTATAAGCCAGATGCTGTCAATTCACAGACCATGACCAGATTTAGTCTGCCAAAATATTTAAAGCATCAATAAACAGCAAAAATATTTCTTTATTTGTGCTCCTTGCAACTATATAAAGGAAGAGTGGTCATGTAGGGAGAAATATATACCCTTTAATTAAAGGAAGATTAAGAAGCACGTGGAGCAGCAACTCAGGTCAGTGTCCAGAGAGCTCAGCAACTAAAAAATGGGTGTGCAGTACAACAACAGGTTACTCAGTTGACCGATAGTTTGCAGCTTTCCAGTATCTGAAGGGGGCCTACAAGGGTACTGGGAGAGGACTTTTTACAAGAGCCTGTAGTGATAGGACAAGGGGTAATGGGTATAAATTGAAATCAGGGAGGTTTAGATTAGATATCAGGAAGAAATTCTTCACAGAGAGGGTGGTGAGGCACTGGCACAGGTTGCCCAGAGAAGCTGTGGATGCCCCATCCCTGGAAGTGTTCAAGGCCAGGCTGGATGAGGCTTTGAGCAACCTGGTCTAGTGCAAGGTGTCCCTGCCCATGGCAGGGGGGTTGGAACTAGATGATCTTTAAGGGCCCTTCCCACCCTAACCATTCTATGATTCTATGACCAGCTTCATTGCACTCGCTCACACAAACAAAGGGATGTTCCCTTGTAAGACTGGTGAGGAGGAAAGCAAGTGTAAGTCAGTGAGGTGGAAGAAAAACGTTTTATTTAGAGACAGGACACCCTCTGTCCTGCAGCTCTTCCTTAAACTGGAGCTGCATCTTCTCCTTGTCAGAGAGAGGAGAAAGGGTAAATCTTTTGCTTTCCTCAGGAAGAGTGAGCCTCCCTTTCCGTCTGGTTCATCCTTTTCAGAAAGGTATTAGTATTCATTCCTTGCATACTTGGGTCTCTGCTGCTCAGCTGCCACTTACTCTGAAGCAGGGTACTCTCTTCTCTTTCCTCCACCAGCTTTTCACAGGGTTTACCAAGAGCCCATGGGAAGCCCCTTCCTCACAGAATGGGGATTCATCCTTCTACTGATGCCCTAATATCCCCTTTGCCTGGCTGGGATGGTGCCATATGCTGTTATCAATTCAGTTGCATTCCCACACTGAGCCTGGGGGCACAAGTAAAACACCCTACAAGCAGAGCTTGCCCTAACTTTCTTTAGTGGGGGTGAAATGGGTTTTCTGATCCTCTTTAGCTGTGCTCAGTCGGCTAAATTAAAGAAGTTTTAGGCCCCTGGTCACCCACACTTGTTCCTTAAGTCCCAGGCGGTTTTGGACCACTTCAAATAGCTCTCTTCAAGCCCAATCTGCTAGGGAGGGTGGTAACTGCAAGTAATGTGGACATGAGCCAGCCAGAACCATTTGGACTTGGAGCAATCACTGGCCCTTTTTAATTAAGCAATATAAACTCAGTCTCAGGTTCCTGAGCAACTGGGAGGAGTTTAAGGTGGGTGCCAAACTGAAGGTGGACAGTTCTTACTCACAATTCTTACTTGCCATCTGTTGATGAGAAGAGACTGGCTCTTCCTTTGGAGTTAAACATTAAGATCTCCAGTATAAGCTTCTTGATGCAGATTTATGGTGATCTACTTGTTCTGAATGGCACCTAATGTTTTTGGCCTATTTGACTGTGGACTTAAGCTATTGAAAAAAAGGCAAATTAATATTGAGCCTGTACTACCCTCCTTCACAGTGCCCAATACTTATAATTGTGCAGAAATGCCTTTGAAACCCCCTGACAGAGACAAAATCCATTTAAATGCTTTCAGTGTTGGATGGCTCTATAGTTGATACCTCCCAGTGCATGGTGTCTGATACAACGATTTACAAAGCTCAAGATCCACAGAAGCACAGACACCGCATTTTAAAAGTCATGTTGTAAATCATTCTGGGGGAGGGGAATAATATATTTCCTCCCCGTGTAGCTGTGTAGCTGTGGCAGCGTAGCTGTGGCAGTGTAGCTGTGGCAGCTCGGGCCTGAGGGCCGCCATGGGGAGCAGACATGTGTGCCACCTCCCCTGCAGGTGTTAGCCCAGGCAGCTGGAGCGCAGGTAGGACTCCGCGTGCCCACGCAGGCCTCAGACAGCGAGGGCTGCCAGGCGTGCTCGCGCAGACGGCTCGCAGGCCGCCGGCCGACAGCAGGCAGGCAGGCAGGAGGCACCGGACGCTCGGCCTAAGGTCATCCTGGAGGCCACTCCGTCAGAGTGGTGCAGTGACAGCTGGTAGACTCATGGGAGTGCGGGAGCACCTTCGTTGACAAAAGCAAAGCAACATTTACAAAGATAACTCACCTATAGCAAGGTAGCCATAAATGGAATAAATTGAGAGAAGCTAGAATCTCAAATGTAACCCCCTTACGTGTCTTTGGGGAAAAAACACTTCTAGAAATAGATGTTTTCCATGAAAATGTCCTTAAATTTCAGATCTATTTGCTCTTCGATTGATAAGTAGCTTAAACAATTTCTAAATTCTGCTTGCCTGTAGGACTCTCTCTCACTAGCTTTTCTAAACGACTACAGATTCCTTTAATCCCTTTATTATTTACTTTGTAATTTCTTTTGTCATTCTGGTTTTTCATCTCCCTCTGAGAATAAGTGGGAGAGAGAGCATCCCACACTATTCATGTATCATCCACACGGCACTTGAAAAAAATCTCACCTAATGTACTAGCATCACATTCTGACTTACTTTTGTTCGAACTTCATCAAGTTCCACCCCCAAATTCTTAACCTATATGTATGACTACAGGGGCTTAATATTTATCTTCTCCCCATCTTCCCTCTTAAATCTGTTAGCAGGTATTCTTTTTGACAGCCAGCTTAGACCATAGTCACTCCAGTCAGCCACTGAAAGACACAGAAAATGGGCCTCAGCAAACATAATGAGGACTCATTTTAATGGTTCTCCTGATATTTTATTACAAGGTTTTAACCTAGCCTGCACAACTCGCAGCTTACTTCTTCTTTGGTATAAGATTCTAAACTTCAGCCTCTGCTTTCATCCTGATGGCAGCTGGCACAACTGGAATAATATCATTCTAATCCAGCATCTAAGAGGCCTTGAAACAAAGTACCCCTACAGTTAAGCTACCATGATACTCACCTGCATATCCTTAGAGTCAATTATTTTTTCCTCATTGTTTCTAAAGACCTTTTTTTTTTTTTTAATGGAGAGTTATACTTAGGTATCTTGAGGAACCCTTTAGATTGTGTTTTCCTCAGTAGTGCACAGCAATGGTCAAAATTGACATACATGATGTTGAAATGCTAAGAAAGCTAATATCTTCTAAGAGATACTTTCACCAAAAACCTTCAGTGAGGAAAGAATATCTTCTGTGGCCCACAGATCACAGGATTCACCTCCACTTCATGTCAGTAATACCCCAGACACATCATCTCTTATAAACTGAAAAGACAAACTGAAATGAGGAAAGACACTAGAACACAAAGTCATAATGACTCCACTCCTACTACCTTGGCGTCCATTCCTCCTACTATAAGCAAACTCATTGATTTTACCCAGATATGTATTACCTGGGAAACGACAACAGCGCTTTTTTTTCCACTTACACTTTTACAACTCTACAAATATTATCAGGTTTTAAAGTCCAGTTCTAAAATAAAATATGGCCTCTTTCAATACCACGTGGGTCTTCAATACAAACACTCCACAATGACATAGTTGCTGTAAAACAATCTCATACTGCTTTTAAGTGCCCTGTTCCATGGTAGAAAAGGCCATGCTACAAGTTTCGAAGGTAAGGGAATTCATCTTTGACACATTTCAAAACTTTGTGCCAGTAGGCAGAGCTCAACTCTTCAGAACACCAGGATTAATAACACATACAGGCAATGTTTTTTTTTCAGGAACCCTAGAGCACGTTGCACTGAAGTGGCATGTTATAATCCCCTCATATAATAATGTCTCAAAACCAGAGTATCAAAAGTGAGCTCAATCAAAGGTGAACAAGGTGAAACAAAGGTGAGCAAGGTGAAACAAAGATCCAGATCCTCTCTGTACCCTGCAGAAAGTATGGACTTGCATCCACACAGGTTTTGCAGTTCTCTGGAAACTCTTCAGCAGGGTACCATGACTACAAGCTTCAAGGAATGTAGCGCACTACTTAAGCAGGGAAAGACAAGACATGGAACCAATTTCGTACCAGGCCAAGTGAGAAGAGCTGAGCAGTATTACACAGAAATCTTTCCTGGAAGCTGAGGATCCCTGCTTTAACAGCAGAATCCCACACAGAGCATTTTATCCTCAAGCAAGTAATATCCTCAAACAACCCCCAAAACAAATGAAAGGGATAGCATTTATTCCTAGGTCTTCTGAATATTCTTGCTGATTTTATTGTCTTTTCCTAATCAATCACAGTTGCTTTACGGCCTCTGCATTTATGTACTGCTAATGTTCTGCTACTGTAAATTAGCAGAAAGTGGGAAACTAATCATTCATATAGCTCATGCCCAATAAAACAAAGCATAGTCCATCAGCCTACCCTTTATCCATCATAAACATCTGTTACATCAGTAATAACCTGTACAGTTGTTCTGCTCACTGCCACTAGCTAATTATTCAAAGTGGCAAAGAGAACTTCAAATATCTGAAAGAAATACAATTAAGGGCTAATTCTCCTCAGAGACCCTAACTCAAAGTAAAGAGCTGAGATGCCTGCACAAGCAGCAGGTGAAAGAACTGAAAGATATGTGAGGGGCTATAACGGAAGCAACAGTGTTTGGGATGGGTTATGCTCATATTAACAGAAATCAAACAGGTCTGAGTAAAGCCAGGAAACTAGGAAATGTGGGTACTGAAAGTCTGTATAAATATAAAAACTTACTAAAAATAAAACCTTATTTTTTGAGACAGAAAGTCTCCTTCACATGGGGACAAACACACACACACAAAAAAATTATACTGGCAAGGGGCTAGGAGGAAATCTCTGTGGGGCACAAGGCTTTACAAATTTTAATCCACCTGTTAATGCCATTTAAAAACATGAGTTTTAGTGTAAGCTAAAAAAGTCCAAGCCACAAAATTGCACCTGGGTTTTAGACAGCCTGCAGCTAATTCAAATCTGAGATCTTGGGTTGATCTCCTAGTGGGATAATCTGCCTAAATCACGTTTAGGTTCAGTTTCTCAGGGACTATTAGCAGTCTGGGTATCGACTCGAAATTTCTAGTTGCAAGAAAATCAGAACTGTAGAATGTTTTTTCATACCATGAACACTATGAATTAATAAGCACTACTATTAATGTAACCCTTATTAAGATATCCCTGATAAAATAATCTATTTTGGAATATACTGCTATACTAATGATTTAACTGATTTTTTTAAGCATTTCCCATTGTATCATTTTTTCCACATCTTTGTCTGTATTTTCCACTATTTTTTGCGCTGGTGGTTCCTGTTCATCTCATTCAATGTCAACAGATGTACCTCTATTAACAATGAGTGAGAGGTGTAGAAACTACCAGGCAATAGTTAATGCTCCATAATGCACTTCATTAGGGAGAAGCGTGAATTTGGAACTGTTTAATCTGGACGTCTTGTTTAAATCTAGCAGGACATGCTTAGAGATACATTTACTGAAAGAGTAACAAGTCTGGCAGACTTGACTTATTTAAATTAACATTTTCAGCTCAAACTTCATTAAAGGGCAATGAAATGCCTGTATATTTCCTTTGCTAGCATTGGTGAGAACCAAGAGATTTATATGTAAACAGAAGTGTCTGCTTTTATGTGCAAGCTCTCTCTCCTGTTCAAACCATTCAACAGTAGTGCAAAATTCTAGTTTTCAGTCACACTAGAGCTTAATTCTTTAAAAGCTTGTTCAAGGAAGCAATATCCTGCTTCTTCCCTCAAGAGGAAGGACTTTGTGAAAGCATGCCATTTGCAGGAGATACCTCTTTATCCCATAGGCCTAGAAAATCCATGTGAATTAACTCCTTTTTGCTGGACAAAAGTAGAGGCAGCCTGCCAACAGAATACTCCCAACTCCGCACAGCCCCACAGTTTTGTGAGCCCTGCACACACCCATACCCACAACCAAAACCTCCACTGACTTCAGAAGGACCACAGAGGCAGATCCCCATGCAAGGGGATGTGTCAGCTGCTGTCTCATCTTTCTCCTCCAAAGCCAGAACCATCCCACATCCTCAGCAAAGGCAAGTTATAGTGCACAGGAACTGAGATGACAGAAATGCCCAGGACTTTCTGACAATTGAAGGAAAGGAGAAGGCACTGTGAAGGAAGAGTCCTTCACCTTAGAGATGAGATACTTGCCCCTGAAAAGTTTCCCATAATCAGTAATCACAAACACGGAGCAGGAATAGAAGCATTAGGCTGTTTTTCAACAGGAGAACGGAGAGTACCCACTGAAAGCACGAAGCCCTCCAACACTTTTTCCATACAGTACGTGGTTACGTGGAGCTCGCTGCCATGCAAAGTTTTTGATGCCCAAAATAGAAATGTTGTTTGGCATCTAAAGGTATGTAGCTCCTTCATAGGCTACTCCATGCAGTGGCCTGAATAAAATCTCTGATTTAAGACAATCCAGTGACAGCTGAAAAAAGAGAGGATTGATTAGGGGAAGGATCAAACCTAGTTTGTCCCACATTTGTGTTTTTCTTACACTACCTAATGCACAGAGCTGGAAACAGGACATGTTCCAGAGCTGAGGCACAAGCCCACATGTTCTGTGTCCTCACTATGTTCTTATCTTTCCAGATGACAAAGCTGCAGGAAAAAAACATGGATGACATGATGAATTTTCAGGGAACAGCAAAGTCTATTCCCATATCAGCTCAGTGAAATACAGACCTTTCTGGAATCTCCTTAAAACAAATTTTTCATAGAGGATTACAGCTTGTATGTATCACTGCCTGAGAGCAAAAGCTGAGACAATTCCTGTGTAATTCAAATGCTTAACCTCAGTTCGATTCTACTCTTTGATGGGACCAGGTTAATTTTAGTGCCACTAAATGATTAAGGCAAGTAATTTTCAAGATACTACCTTCAGTGTGCAAATGTTAAACTTGTTCAGGGCATTTCCTCATGCTGTTTCCAGTTAAAAGTAAGCTAAGCAGGTGACAGAGTGAAAACACAAGATACAGACATTAAAATTACACCATCAATTCCTGACAGCAACTGTTATTTCTTGTCATTTGACCCAGACAACCATCCAATATTAACTCTCAAACTCTTAAAATGTTGCTTATGTTCAACACAGTATGTTACCTAAAGTAATAATCTGAATTTACTGCAGGTGTTATTATTGAGACATGCATTGAATTTTGCTACTGATATTATTATCCTGACTTCTCAATGTTGTCTCATCAGCAACAATTTACTTCCCTTACTGCCATTTAATGTGACTGCTTCTAACAGAGTATGCTGCAGACATACAAAACCAGGATTCCATGTATCTATTAAAACCCTTTCACTTTATGATTTTTGAGATTTTTGCCTTCAGAAAGATCCTCTTCAAAGTCGGCATGCTGCTGATTTGAATAACAACTTTGTTAGTTATTCACACACTATTTACCATTACTGCAGAGTATATTAAAAAGAATATGTCACTTACATACATTTTGCTTGCTGTGAGTTCAGTCCATCATGGTTGCCTTTGCAATTACAATTTTCAGTACTTCTGAGTGGCTCAGAATCTCTAAGGATCCACTTCAAGAATGCGATAAATAATTCTTTTAATAGCCAGTCTGAAGATGAATATACTCCTTTGAGCACTTTATCACGCAGTCTCAAATGAAAATATTTTCTTACCAGTTGCTTCATTTGTTCCGACAGTAGAAACACAGTCTGAGCAAAAAGCAGGCTCTTTCTCTCTTGCTGACCTAAACATGGCCCCTGTCCTGCAAAGTTTATTTCCAGGTACACTGTACTCTTTCTGTACAGGAGCAAGCAGCTCCCAGGTACATTATTGTACATCAAGCTTTGTGCTAGAAAAAAGCTGCTTTTTTTTTTCTCTCACAACAGAGATTGCAAAATTTTAAGATCATTCAGTGTTTCATTACTCAGTAGGTTGTTCAGTAAACTAGTAATTTGTCTTTGAAAAGCTATCATTCACTGAAATGCAAAAGCAAACAAAAAGACCAACAGCACACGTGTGCAAGGTTCAGACATTGTCTGGGATTTTTAACGAGCAGAAAAAGCAAGGCATAGGGGAGTAAGAGTGTGTCCGAAATCACAAAAGCCATCTGAAGCAGAATTAGGTATTGGAAAACATCGCTGCTCCCAAAGTGACAAGATCATCCTCAACCAAATGAAACCTGCTCCAGCAGGACTCAGGGCTCACAGGCTCATTTGGCAAATGTCTGTAAATATTCAGCAGAGTTCAAAATTTGCACACAACCACTTCATTTACCCAACCACATTTGGGACTCACAGTGTTGCATTTCACCAAACATACTGATTACACAAAAACCTTAGTAGTGACCCCACCAACTACAAAATGCCGCCTCGGAGTCAGTGTAATGCCCTGCTCCCTATTCCTTTAGTGTTTTGAAGTCCTCTTGAAAAATTGGTTTCTGGTTTCAAACAGCGATCTCCCCTCCAGGTCATATTCTTACTGGCATTTACTGGACAGAAAATCTTTGCAAAGAGGACATATTCTGAATGCCTAAATCACTCCTTATCTAAACTTGAAATCAATAGGAATTTTAACTCAAAATTAATATACTTAACATAATCGAAGCAGGTAAATAGAATAAACATAGAAGTCAAACGAAAACTGCATGCACATAAATATTTAAACCAACGATATCTGTAAATGCACTTTTCATATTTTCCCTAAGCCTAAGTCATCCTTTGTATATTTGAATTCATTTACAAATGGCCTATCATTAGCAGACATTGAACTACGTGCAAGCATTTTACCACAGTAGGGAGATGCATGAGCAGGCATAAATTTCACCCCTTAACAAGTAGAATATGCAATTTACTTTGATGAAAAATAATTAAATTTGTATAAATTCAGGAAATGTATTCCACAGAGGACAAAACTTCAGTAGGTGAAATACATGTAAATAGGCAATTTTACATTTGAGCAAGAGAAACACACTGTGGCTCGATTAACAGTATAGGGATGACAGTAGTTAGGCAGCCAGAACTGCTTTTCAGACCTACGTGAAAGAAACTTCAAGGACCTGATCCCACAGCTCTATTGAGGCAACATACCCTTTGTCTTTAGGTGGGAGGTTTGTTTTCTATGAGTAAGGAAGGCAGCGGGGAGGCCCAATTTTCTTAGAATTCAGATAAAGACACTATATATTACATGGGCAGGACCCAAAGTTCCATTTCAAACAGATCCTCGCATGGGTGTGCTTAGAAACTTTTTCAAAATGATAATCAACTGCGCAATAACAGTCTATTCTATGGAGAAGGAGTTTGACAAGGGACTATGCAGAGACCCCGGTTCAGCCTGTATTTCAGACGTTCTTTTTAAATAGGTTTTGTATTTGAGATTGATATGGAATTGATACTAATAGAAAGTAAATTCTTCTATCAGCCACATATTTATAGTAATGCCAATTTCCATCCACTCTCCTGTCAACACCCCTGGCTGAGTTGGAGAGATGCCTCTCCTCAGAGGTAAATGGAGAGGAAACCCGATACATCCTCTGTCTGCTGGGTTGCCACCAGGAGGGAAATGTGATCGCAGTACCGGATGGGGGGGGGGAGGATATACATCTAGTACTCCAGCCAAATAACTCATCTCCCACGAGTTATTATGAACCTGGGGGGGAATACATCTAGTACTCCAGCCAAATAACTCATCTCCCATGAGTTATTATGAACCTAACAGCTGTCATTTAGTTTTAAAAAAAAAAAAAAATCTATTCACTTGCTGTATTTTCTTAAAACACCCACCCAGAGATACTCTCCTTACCTATTTCCCCTCAAGACCCAAATCCTCCCTATTCCCTAACTGAGTGCCTCGAAGGGGCAAAAAGCCAGTAGCATGGCATCTTATCATTACAAGCCCTAGCTCAGGCCTTATGTTTTCCAGCAACTTTTAACTCTTCGCGGGAAAAAGTCTCTTTTGTCTCACACTCTGTGAAGTCCTCTCTGTGTGTATGACAAGCTGGAAGGGCAGAGTTAGATGGAAACAATTACAAAAGCAAGCGAGGCCCAGGGAACCTAACACACGGCAAATATTTTCATGCTGGGCAGGACGCTGCAGATATGTGGGCCTTCATTACATTTTTGTACTCTTAAACTCAAGAAAACTCAAAATAAAAATTAACCAGTGCAAGCAAAGGCATATCTATTGATTCTCCAATTTTTTTTAGCCTTATGAAGAAACATAAAGAGGCAAACCAAAGCAATGAAAGGCAGCTCCTCTTTCCGGGATCACAAATTTGAAACACATTTGGTCATAACAAAATTATTACCGAATAAAAAACAAAGCCTCCTGATACAACCCCGCCAGAGGCTTGCACACACCCCAGCAGACACCCCATCCCTCTGTGCCCCGCTCGCCCCGGCTCCAGCGCTCTGCCCGGTGCCGG
>NW_010230097.1:0-585 GCF_000690775.1 Eurypyga helias | reverse complement strand
TGTAAGCATTTATCCATGGCCACCCTGTCATACATGAATTCCATATTTCATACCCAGTAATCATGAAGTTGAACAATAATTCCACATCACGATTACCCCAGAGGCAGAGTACAAGAACAGGTTGTGTAAAAGTAAAATTGTATCAGCAATCTGGTTCTGGTATTTTATAACAAGATTTTTCATTGTCTTTTGGTTTGGAAAGATCAGTGTAGTATATTTTTATTTCATTAGCTCTTCTGTGGGTAGACCCATTAATTGCCCGACATCCTATTTTTATTTCTTCCCCTGGTATGGCCTGAAGTGACAGTATTTGATAAGGATCATTGTTGTCATGAGGAATTTATATTTTTAATTGGCGGCTGTGTAATGACTCCCATTTCCAGACATCTTTTAGATATGCCTCATTACCATGCAGAACTAAAGTAGCAAGGTTTAGGTCTGCCTTAATTTTGGGTGAGACCTTACTACTTCCACTATAGTTTAGTAGTGCATGGTCCCAAAGATTCTGGGTTTGGCTTGGAAGGATTATACTTAGCCCATTTAAGAGGGAAAGGAAGATTGGGTTAGAGCTGTGCTGCTGCCGGA
>NW_010230096.1:0-640 GCF_000690775.1 Eurypyga helias | reverse complement strand
AATGTGAGGGAAAAATAGACAATTTTGGGATGAAAACTGAAATTTGAGGTAGAAGCAGGCAGCTTTGGGGTGTTGGAGTTAAAACTAAGGTTAAAATGGACAATTTTGGGATGAAAAGCTGAAATTTGAGGTAGAAGAGAGCAATTTTGGGGTGTTGGGGTAAAATCTGAGGTAAAAGTGGACATTTGGGGATGGAGAAATGAAATTTGAGGTAGAAGTGGGCAATTTTGTGGTGTTGGGGTGAGATGTGAGGTAAAAATGGGCGGCGTTGGGGTGTTGGGGTTAAAACTGAGGTGAAAATGGAGAATTTTGGGAGGAAAAAATGAAATTTGAGGTAGAGGAGGGTAATTTTGGGGTGTTGGAGTTAAAGCTGAGGTAAAAATGGAGAATTTTGGGATGAAAAAATGATATTTGAGGTAGAGGAGGGCAATTTTGGGGTGTTGGAGTTAAAACTGAGGTAAAAATGGACAATTTTGGGAGGAAAAATGAAATGTGAGGTAGAGGAGGACAATTTTGGGGTGTTGGGGTGAGATGTGAGGTAAAAATGGGCGGCGTTGGGGTTAAAACTGAGGTGAAGATGGACAATTTTGTGGTGAAAAAATGGTATTTGAGGTAAAGAGGGCAATTTTGGGGTGTTGGA